>NC_079204.1:37930395-38230395 GCF_026745355.1 Beta vulgaris subsp. vulgaris | reverse complement strand
AGTTTCCTGGAACTCAAGTAAGTCATTTACCTAGATCCTATTCTGATCATTACCCTATAAGCATCAATCTCAATCTTTCCCACTCTTCTCGTAAAAATTATCCGTTTCGATGCAAGGAAGCTTGGTTAGCTCATCCTGACTTTAAGGATTTTTTTGTCAACAACTGGCTTAATTCGAGAGTGAGTTTTTAGAAGGAAGAGAGACGTTTTTGAAAAAAATTCACTATTGGGATGGTCACATTTTTGGCAATCTTAACCTTCAAAAGAAAAGGATTTATGCTAGGCTTAATGACATTCAAACTTCTCTTGCTTTTCGAAACTCAAATTTTTTGGTTAACCTGGAAAAAACTCTTGTATTGGATCTTAATAAATTTCACCACATTGAAAGACGTATTTGGGCACAAAAAGCAGGTTTTTATTGACATAGATTTGGGGATTATAATACACGTTACTTTCATGTTTTAGCTAAGATTAAAAAAACCAAAGGGAAAATTCAGGCACTTCAAAATTCAGAAGGAGATTGGGTCTATGATGATTTGGTTTTAAAGGACACGGCTAAAACTGCTTTTATAAACATTTTCACATCTTATCATATCTCTAGTCATTGCTTCTCTTCTTTTGTCTCCCCGGTTGTTATTTCGAATGAAGATGCTTTTGATTTGGTTAAGCCTATTTCTGTAGAGGAGTTAGGCGTTGTTCTAAAATCAATGCCTCCCCTCAAAAGTCCAGGTCCATATGGTATCCATCCCATCTTTTATCAGCAATGCTGGGAACTTCTCAAAGACCATATTGTTTCCTTTGTGAATAAATGTCTCAATGAGGGTGCATTTCTGGAATCCATTAATAAATCCTACCTCTGTTTGATCCCTAAAAAAGAAGCTCCATGCTCGATTAATGATTTTCGTCCAATAGGTCTTTATAACACTATTCTAAAACTCTATACAAAATTTATTGCGTCCAGGCTCAGGTCCCTAGTGCCTAATTCGATTAATCTGCTTCAATCTAGCTTTATCATGGATAGGACTATTGACGAAAACATTACAATTATTAAAGAGGTAGCTCATTTGTTTAATAAGGCTAAACGAAATAAAAATATTATGGCTCTTAAAACTGATCTAACTAAAGCATTTGATAGTCTTGAATGGGCCTTTATTAGAAAAACTCTCGTTGGCTTTAACTTTCCCAAAAGTTTAGTTGATGCTATTATGAGTGTGGTTGCTTCCCCTTTAATTTCTGTTTTATGACATGGTGAAATAACAACCGAATTTCTGCCTTCTAGAGGTATTCGTTAAGGAGATCCTTTGTCTCCTTACATCTTTGTTTAATGTATGGAAAGACTAGGCCTTCTTATCCAATAGAAACTGGATTTAAAATTGTGGAAGCCCTTAATGGTTGCTAAGGACATTGGTTTATCTCACCTATTTTATGATGACGATGTATTCCTTTTTGGTAAAGCTTCTTGAGCTAACCTAGATGTGATCTTAGGAGTCTTAAATGAATTTGGGAAGCAATCAGGTCTTTTTCTTAATATGCTAAAGTCCACCGTTTTTGTTCCAAGGAAAATGGATCATAATGTTAAGGAGTCTATCGCCAGTCATTGTGCTCCGCGTGTTTCGACAAATTTTGGTAAATATCTTGGTGTTCATATAACTCCTAATAAACTGAGGAAGTCAGATTATCTAGATTTACTTGAGAAAACAAAGGATAAAATAAGGGGGTGGCAGGCTAAAATCTTGAATATGGCGGGTAGATGCACCTTAATTAAGTTAGTTCTTAATACTTACCCCCTTCATATCATGCAAACCAACATCATCCCAATTGGTGTTCTTAATGATATTTAAAAAGATGTTAAACGCTTCTTGTGGAACATGGTAGGGCAAGGACACTACATTTCCGAAACCACTTGGGATCAAGTTTGTAAGCCCATGATGAATGGTGGTCTAGGGATTAGGACTTTAAATATGTGGAACATTTTTTTTATGGCTAAGTTGGGTTGGAAAATTTCTAACTCAACCTTCTAAACTATCGGTCCAAATCTTAAAGAAGAAGTATTGTAAAGGAACAAATTTAATGGATGTCATTCCGAATCAATCTCATTCTGCCATATGGCGTGACATGCTCAAGGGGAGGGATCTTCTTAAGCAGGGTATGATTTATAATATTGGGAATGGTGAAGATATCTCCTTGTGGTATCATCACTGGGTTGGGGATGAACCTCTTTATAAGCATCAAGACATTGTGATTCCGGAAACAAAGGCCCGTTGGAGAGTTGCCCGCATTATCCAGAATAGGAAATGGAACCTTGACCCAATTGCTCCGTTACTCCCTCATGATATTATTGTGATGATCAAAGCTATTCCTTTACCAAAATATGCTTATGTTCCGGATGGAATAAGATGGATTTTTTCTAAGGATGGTAACTTCACAATCAAATCAACCTACCATAATCTTGAACCTAACAAAGAATCCTTGTTGCTCAATTCCAACTTATGGCCTAAATTGTGTAAAATAAATGCGCCTTTTAAATATAAAATATTATTGTGGAATGTTGTTCATAAAATCTTACCTACAACCACTATTTTGCAAAAGAAAATAAACAACTTTGATCCACAGTGTCAATGCTGCCATGAAAGCTTTGAAACTCATCTTCATCTTTTTCGAAATTGTTTTCATGCTAGTATTCTTTGGAAGCAAATTTTTCAAAATTGCCATTTAGCTAAATCCGTGGATGTCAGGATCTCTTTTAATTGTGATTGGAATGACTGGATTCAGTTTAACATAACGCAATCAAAGAATTGGCTTGAAATCTTTACCATTGCCTTATGGCATATCTGGAGAAACAGGAATATGGCTGTCTTTGATGGGGCTATGTCAAGCTCCTCATCTCAGTTTAACCAGTTTTATATAGATTGCATGCATAATATTGATGTTTTCCAGAAGCAGATTACGACAACTCCAAAGCCACATCAACTTACTGCTTGGAAACCACAAGTCCATGGATACCTAAAGCTGAATACGAATGGATCATGGAAGGCCAGTGATGAAGCAAGTGGAGGTGGAGTCATTAGGCGAACAGATGGCTCATGGTTCATGGGGTTCTCAATTAAGTTTGATGTTATTAATCCAGCAGCTGCATGATTGGTTACAATCAGGAAAGGTCTCTCACTGGTCAAGGATCATAATATCAGCAGATTGGAGGTGGAGACTGATGCTCAGGCGCTGAAGATTATGATGGACAGGGCGAAGAAATATCCCCACTGCCAACTAAACGCAATCATTTGTGACATTGTTAAGCTATTGAAATCTAACTGCGCAGTGATCTTCCTCCATGCTAAACGTGATGCGAACATGGTGGCTCATAAGCTAGCAAGGTTTGAGATGAACATAGAGGTGGACAGAATCACTCATATTGCTCCTCCGCAATGTATAATGCAAGACTATATGCAAGAATTGGTGAATCCGATGGCTTAGGTTTATTGTCAAAGACCTTAATTTTGAATATTTTGGTTACTCGCTGCCTGGATAATTTTGTTAATGATCATTCTAGGGTCTGGCTTGCTATAAAACAATGGTGTAAATTGCTAAAATGCTAATATATTCCCTATTTTGTGTTTAAAAAAAAAGGCATGAATCGTATTATGTAGATGACAACAATGGGCATCATGATTCCTGATCATGTTCATACCCTTACCTCCAAACTCAATCTTTGATTCATTTTTTTATTATTTATAAAATTTAAACGGAAAAATCTACATTAAATAAATTACATTATAGGGAGAAAAACTGTTTGGCTTAGCCTTAACCCTTAAGCCCGCTATTTCTCGCTAACTCTGGCAAAAAACAAAATCAACTCAACATTAGTAACATAAACTCCACAATTACTAAATTCAAACCTTGCATACGGGTGGGCTGTTGTGCAAAGTATGTATTTACGTTCAACAACTTTGATTGCATACCAAATTATATTTACTGTACGTAATCCAAGTAGCAAAGGTGTTACATATGCATTCAAATTGACACCATCTTGCATAAGCAACATTTCATCTATGTGCCAAAATTTCCATGTAACAACAAAAACGCAGGTAGATTTTGCGATAACCATTTACATAATTGTTTAAATTACTCCTTAGAATCAATATAAGTTGATCCATACTAACATAAACAATTGATTCTTGAATGAACCGTGGTTTTACAATAAACTGGAACTACAACAAATGGGGAAGCTAAGAGAAAATTAAAAAAAAAAAAAATTAAAACAATCAAGTTCCATTTCTACTTTGCGAGCTTCTATACTTACCAATAATGATGAAGATCATACTTTCAAAGCTTTAAAAGTAGGGTGAAGCAAGCCAAGTTCGTCTTTAACCTCTAATGGATTACTTGTTTCATTCCTTATCTTAACCACCTTCCTACTAGCCAAAGACTTGTGAGAAAAACCATACATTTGCAAAACCTGATTATCCCCAAAATTGTAAGCTCTATCCATTTGTTTCAAGCACCTTTCAACTGGGTAATCCCCAAATTTACCACAAGGCTTACACCCAACAAAGTGAGTCACCAATGGCCACCGGTGATCGCCGAATCCAGGGCGGTATTTCTCAATCATCTCTTCATAACTATCCACTAAAATCCCCCAGTAACCATGAAGATAATAATGATTCTCTAAATAAACTTTGTTACCCCATTTCTCCCTTTGAGTAGCTAAGATATACACCATTGCAGACTGATCATCAGCCTCGAAAACAGGTCGACCTTTAAGCTCCCTTGTTAAGATCTTCCCAGCTTCATCCCTAACTTTACCTTTAGGTCCCATAGGTGCCCAAGTATCAAGCATATCTAAAGACCATTGATTATTTCTCAACAAAAAACTACCAGTATTTAAACCAATCCAATTTTTCTCATCATATATCATTTCATTCCAACCATGCATAACCATGTTATAATCCTTATACCTCTCCCATGGAAGCTCAAATACCATATCAGTAAACATAGCATCACTATCCATCCACCATAAAAACTCGATTTCCGGGTGCGACAACAATAGCTTCCTAATCAAAGGCAACTTTGCCCAAAACCCAGCCATCTCAGCATCCAAAAGTGCCAAATTATAGAAGATCTCAATCCCATGAATTCGACAATAATCAATCTTATTCTTAATCGATTTCAATAAGTAATGATCACCAACAGGATTCTCACACGGTTTTGGGGATGACCCAGTTACCAAAAGCACTCGTGGCTTATTAGGTTGAACAAAATTAGGAAACTCTTTGTTTTTCTCTAACCATTCTCTCCTCTGCTCATCCCAATCAGAGATCTTGGGACCTAAACTGTAAGGTTTATTGGGATCAACCTTCTCAGCCGGTTCATCGTCAACGAGTATCTTCGATATATCGAAGGATTCGTAACTATTAGAATTAGTGTTAGATTTTTTATCGTCGGCGTCCTTCAACTCTTCTAAAATACGGCGATTGTGGGTATGGTGAGAGCCGGCCGATGCAAGAGATGAGTGGAGTAGATCAAAGTCTTGCTTAGGCGTGCCGTATTCGCCGGCGCCCAACATTGAGCGGATCATAATAAGAGTTAAGAGAAGACATAGAATAGTTACCTTCATTTTGTGGAAACTTCTTTGGATCTGGGCAACTCTGCGTTGCCCAATACACCAGCTGAGCATTTCAGACTTGTTTTTTTTCTTTTGATGTTGTTAAATTTTCTTTGCTAGTTTTTGAAATTCATGCAATAATTTGTGAGGAATTTTTTTGAATTGGGTGAGATCTGAGAAGATGGAAGAGGAAATTTGTCGGTGTTGAAGAAGAAGAAGAAGAGAGGAGAGAGAAAATGGAAGTGGGTGAGGGCCTGAGAGGGGGAGTGAGAGGAATGAGAATAGTGTGAATTGTTCATTTTTTATTGCAAAAGTGTTGCACGAAATCACGTTGTAATTGACAAGATAGTCTGGACGTGTTAAGCTGTCTGTGCACTGTATTGCATTATCATGTGATGTGGTTTTTGTCTAAATATAATGGTCAAATACAAGTAGTAATAGTATTTACTTTGTCTGTTTTTAATGACAATCTAGATGCGGATTTTATGGCATTATTACTCCTTCCTCTTGTTCTGTCTTTCTCCATAATTTTTTCCTTAAATAAAAAAATCTCACTTGGAGGATTAACTTTTATCGATATTTCCAATATTAATTTTAAGTTTTACATTTTTTTCAATTTTTTTTTGTTATGCAACGAGTTAAATACACAATTTGGTACTAATTTTTGACAAAAGTTTCAGTTCGGATACTCAACTTTAAAATGTTTCAATTTTAGGTACTCAAATCAAATTTCTGTTACTTTTTTCTGAGAGTATCTCCGTGCTTTGGATTGATAGAATGACGATGACTCCTGCTTTCATCGAGAGGTATTTGTTAAAGAGATCATTTGTCCCCGTATATCTTTGTCCTTTGTATGGAAAGACTTTGTCTCCTTATTGAAGAAAAAATAGGTTCCGAGTTTGGGATTCTATCAAGATTAGTAGGGATTCTATTTCCCTATATTTCTATGGTAAAAAAAATCGTATGAACACGATGCACATTAATAAGTGTGCGTCCAATAGAGTTATGTAGGTTGTAATTATTACAACTCCACTATTTTGTCTTTTTCTCTCCTGAGATGTCCTTGCCTTTTCATTTTTTTTCCTCTCATAACTGCTTCATTTTCTCTCTTTTTAACTTTTTACTCTGTTTATCAATTTTCGTGATATAGTTTATTGTACAATTGAACCTGCTATAAAATATTAGGATTATATTGTCAGTTTCGATATAATGTGTTTGTGTAATCCCCCACAACTTTAAAGAATTTTTATAAAATATATTCAAGTATTTATGTAGTTATATTTAAATCCAAATGAGTTTGGAAAATGATTTGACTATTTAAAAAGGGTTGACTATTTTAAAAGTCAAATGAAATTATTTTTCATAGCTTAATAAAATTAGAAATATTTTAATTAAGCGTGTTTTAATAAAAGTTTTAAATATTAAAAGTATATTGAAAAGGAAGTTTAATGGAATCTAAAATCCAAAAAGGGATAAAAAGGGAAAGAGTCGTTTGATGACTAAAGTCTTAAATAGTCCATCTTATTGGTCATCAAGTTTCATTAAACATAATCTCTTTTCCTAAGCCCATACAGAAAAGCCTTTATATAAATATCCTAAAAACCCAAATTATTTCACCATACACATTATTTTTCTCCAATTCTCACGTCACTTTCTCTCTCCCTCTCTTCGACTTTTTCTCTCTCCTCTTCGTGCGCCATTGTTGTTCGTTTCTCTCTCAAAGTTCGTTTCTTCTTCTTCAAGTAACGTTTCTTGTTCAACAAGAAACGTCACAAACCCTTCTCGAAAATCAAGAACCGCTGGCCGACGGGCTCCTTGCTACTGCTGTGCTGCCGGCGCAAGTCTTCTTCCATTGTTGTCGGTTGTTTTCTTTCTTCCTTCTTAAGATTCCATTAAAAGACTAGTTTTTATGTTATTTTATTATTATTTATCATGTTTGCTAATTAAATTACTGTTTTATATACACATATATTTTCGGTTATCATGATCATTATTATAATAAATTTCAGATTTATTATGTTGAGTTTATTTTTAGTTTTAATCATGGAAATAAGAGTTTTTAGGGTTTTTAATTTCTAAAAACTAAAGTTATATATATTATAAAGTATGAGATTTATTTAGTGCGTAATTTTAAATACGTTATATATGTTTTGAGGATGGTTATTAAATTTTATAGGTGCTGTAATTTCAGAAAAGAATGATTTATGGAGTTTTTAAGGATTTTTAATTGCTAGAATAGTATTACTATACTAGGAATTAAGAATAACGTAAGTTTGATACCTAAAAACGATTTTAAAACGTGTTTTAAGGGGGTTTTGATCGTTTTAAAGCTGCTGTAATTTTTGGGTCAAGTTATTAATTTTCGTTACTTTATTTTCTAGGTGGAGATTACGTTGTAGGAGACTTTTAACGATTTAAAAGTGGCATACAGGCTAGTATATACAAGGTACGTACATTATTTACGTGCTATGTGATTTAGAAGCATGTTCTAAGAGTATTTTAATATCAGTATCTGTATAGGAACTTATTTGTTCATATATGTGAATGCTGGAATTTATTTTACATGTTATGTGCCTATGTGCAACATGTGATCTAGAAGTGATTATGTTATCAGATTATAAATGTTTGTATGGAATGTTTGATGCAAGCATGCTAAGTTAGTTTATTTATTAATTCGTGAACGAATTAATATAAGTTAAAGTGAATCATGTATTACATGTATTCTTTGAGTATTATTTATTATCTTATAAGGACCGTGAACCTTATTTGGTAAGTTACAAGTTGTACCTATATAAAGGTAAAGTTTATTGTTGGCTAGGTTCAACAAATAAGTTAGAAAAGAATAAAAAGGAGTTAAAGGAGTCTTGGTTGATAAGTTGTGATCACTTGTTAATCCGAAGATAAAAGAAATTCTGTTATGACTGTTTGGTTATTAATTATGTGTTACTTGCTTGTTTGTGTCAACACAAGTAATAAGATGTAATTAATGTAAAGTTCAACGAGAATAAGTTATAGATATTAGACTGGTGCACGTCTAGAGTTGGACACTAAGGGTTGGAGTACATGGTGAACGTGCCATGGGCTCTTCTAGGAATGGATTGATCACCATCTCTCTTTCAATTCAAAGGTTCCTCGATATCGCAGGTCATTTTTGGAATACGTGGTAGCTCCCGTATTTCATATTTTAGATAAGTCAACTCGTCCAATAACTATTCCATTTAAAGAAAGAAATAATGTTTAGAGTCTAGTTCAGTAGAAGTTGTCTGCAAATTATTATATGCTTATATTATTATTTATCCATGCATGTTAGTTTTGTAGTATCATGTTTAGGATTATTTATGTCTGATATGTAGTACTCAGCTTTGCTGATTACGTGCTTGTTTGTGTGTGTGATCATGGCTTTGCCTATTGATCCTGTGATGATCCTTCTGGTGCGCAGAGTCAATATTGCATTGACATTACAGGTTCGCAGATGCATATCATTGGGAATCTGGAATGGAGAGACTATTTATATATCTAGCGTAGTTAAGTTGTTTTCGTAGGAACATGTTATTTCAGATATTAGTTTATTTAAGTTGGTGTGTTTTAGTTTCAGACATTTGTCATTTATTTAATAAGTTTTAATAAAGTTGGTTTTTAGTAAATTGTTTTCCGCTGCAAAATTCTGAGTAAGCCGATACGCTATCACACGGGCGATAATGCCTGGGTAATTCTCTAAGTTTTATATTATAAAGTTATTTCTAGAAAGAGAGAATTATCGGGGTGTTATAAAATGGTATCTGGGAGCTTTAGGTTATTTTAAGACTTATAGGCGCCTAACTAACTAGCTAGCTAGCTTACTAAGTTATTTAGCTTACTAGTTATTTGAAGGAAACCTTAGAATTGCTCCTACATATTCATTTCGAAAACTTAGACATAGAGTATATTTTTTTTAGAACCAAAAATTTTTAAATACCGATTTTTTTCCGGAAATTGTGAGGGTTCGAAATTTTTCTTTTTGGAAAAAACAAGGGTTCGAAAATTCTTTTTTTTTTTTCTTTTCGAATATTAAGTCCGAAATTGTTTTTTATTTGTGGAGTCGAAAAATTGACAGAAATAATCCCAACTATGACCGGTTCCCTCAAAATAATCCCAACTTTGGGTTATTCTGGAATAATCCAAACTATTTGGGGTATCTTCCCAGAATAATCCTAACTTTTATTTTTCTTGCCTTCAATGATCCCTTTTGGGTCTATTATATATAGGATAATTAAAAGTTTGAATTATTTTGAGAAAGTACTCCCAATAGTTTGGATTATTCTAGAATAACCCATAGTTGAGATTATTTTGAGCGGAACGGTGATAGTTTGGATTATTCTTGTCAATTTTTCTTTGAAAATTCATAGGTTCAAAAAAAAAATTTATTCAAATTTTTTTTCAGGCACTTAAGTAATATTATTTATAAAAGTGTCTGCATTATATTTTCATGCCTTTAAGGTTTATATTATTGTATTGTGAGAATGGGTAGTATAGGAAGGGCATATAGGATAGCTACATTATATGCCTGCATCCAATAGTTAGTTCAGCATCATTATTATTTTTCTTCCCTGCTAATAATGCATTATGATCATTTCTTCCTATTGATGATGCATTATTTTATTATACTTCCCTACTAATGATGCATGAATATTTTTCTTCCCTGCTAACTGTTATATTTTTTTTGCCTGCTAAGGTGTTATGTTTTTCATGCCTTTGTTTTTGTTTACCCCTATTATTTTTTGGGAACACGTTAGAGAGTGCTAAACCACTATAGTTTATTGTATTGTAGTTCCCTAACCATGTATGTCAGGCAAGTTAATAGAGTAAGAAGCCATCGTAGCCCAATTGTATTGAGTGATGATGAGAATGTCCGATGTCATGAGCCTGAAAGTTATAGTTACACTAGCTTAGAGAGCATTATGCATTATGTGTTAAAAGTAGACATCCCTGTTAGCGATATATGAAGTAATTCAAGAGTTTGATTGTACTGGAGTGCAAAACTGAAAGGACATGTATAATATTATTTGGAGACTTTATCTGAGTGATGCGAGTGATTTAGAGGTGGATGAAAATGGACATCAACCTAAAAGGATTTGAAGACATGCTAGATCTAGGAATTCAAATTATTATTGCTACTATTATTATTATTATAGTGAAGACTCTGGAAACTTTGGAGATGAAAGGTTTACTCCACTAGTAGAATAAATGTTATTTGCTGCGGTCAAAAAGAGGCATATTGCTGCGGTTTTGGGCGCGCAGCAATTAAGGACGCAGCAATAGGTATTAATTATATTGTTGCGGTTTTAAACCGCAACAATATCTACAAATATTGCTGCGGTTTCTAGGCCAAAATCGCAGCAATATATGTTTTTTTTAATTGAAAAAAATACAACATATTGCTGCGGTTTTGACCAGAAACCGCAGCAATAGATACCGGTAAATTGAATTTTTTTTTTTTTTTGCATTATTCTATCAAATTTGCTATCAAATTTGAAAGACAAAAAGACGGAAAGAAAATAAAACACTACTGATCGAAACTAATGACAAAAAATTATAATACAAATTCAAAAACATAAAAAATACAGATTGAAGTATATTATTACAATAAATTTAAGGCAGATTATAAAAAAATCAAAATTATAATACCAAAACAATAGCAGATCTGAAAAGAAAGAAGCTAATTATACAAATTCAATCGAAGAAGCTAATCAAACACCCAACAGTTATATAAAGCACAAGCAGTCACAACTATGGCTTCATTGCTCGATATAATTGTTGGGTGGTTTTTGGTTAACTTCTCCTAAAAGAAGCCTAATTTGTTAATAAAACTAGGTACTAATCTACTACTCCAAGATGCAAGTAAATGACCTAAAATCTAATCAACTATAACCAACTCATATGAAACATAAAGTGGGTAACTGTAGGTATTAGCAAACTGAAACGTAATGGATTGCCCATTTAGTAGGGCTCTGCCAGCATTGACGAGGCAATCATTGAAATGGATTCGCTTGAAGATGAGTGGATCGACGAGGTGAGCAGAGCTGAACCACCCACAATGGAGGTGGATCTAAGAGATGTCACAACCAGAGACACAAGCATTCAGAATATCAACAGTGTAAGTGGGTATATCGAAGGGAAGTGGTGCACCCGGTCCTTGGTTAACTAGAATATCGGATTCACTGCACTTGTTTGTATCACCCCAAATCGATTTGGTTTGTCAACGTTCTTTGGCGCTGCGCATAATCAAGTAGAAACAAAGGACAGAAAAAAGACAATAAACATCACCAATCCTCTTCTTCGAGAAGCCAGAGGCAATAAACATCACCAATTAAAGGAAAGAGGAAACAACACAACAAATTGACAAAAGAGTATAATACCAAAACTTCGAAAATATAGAAACAATCGTCTTCTTCACATCCTCTATAAATGACGAATGACAACTGAATTTATAGAAGGGTTTGCGAGCGATGATCCAAACGACTGAATTTATAGAAGGGTTTGCGAGCAATGAACCAACGACTGAATTTGGCGTGAGTTGTGAGAGAGCGCTGAAACAATGGTGAACAGTTGTGGTCGAGAGGATGAGAGGAGGAGAGAAAGAGAGGAGAGAGAAGATGAGAGAGGAGAGAGCGCTGAGAGGAAAGAGGCGTGAGGCGTGAGTCGTGAGTTTTGAGATATGAGGGAAGAGGCGCGAGAAATGAACCCTAATTGAGTAATTGGGCCGCGTCTTTTTTTTTTTTTAGAACAGACAATATTGCTGCGGTTTTGGGCGGGAAACCGCAGCAATATATTTTAAAAATATTTTTTATTATATTGCTGCAGTTTCCCGCCCAAAACCGCAGCAATATTAGTCTCTCCAGGCCCCACATTTTTTAAAAATGTATCCATTGAACAATATTGCTGCGGTTTTAGGAGGGAACCGCAACAATATTGTTATTTTCTATTTTTTCTTTTCTTTTTGCGTGTAATATTGCTGCGTATAGGTAAAACCACAGCAATATCACCGCAGCAAATAACATTTATTCTACTAGTGCTCCATAAAAGTATAAAGGAAATAAGGATAGGAATGACAACGTAATTCCATAGAGTATTTGTTTATGCTTTAAGATTAGTTGATGGAAAGTAGTCAAGCTACAATGGTTTAAATTTCCTTATTTAGCATTCTTTTATTGTTGAGGAATAAGTTGGTTATTTTGGATTGGGAGAATATTCTTATTATCGATTGAGGAATAAAAGCTATTATTTATTTATATGAACGAGTAAGAATTTATTCTGGGCACGTGATGGGAATATTTTTTTATTTTATTATTCTTTTCATCATGTGATTATATTCTTGCTTGCTTGTTTCTACTTTCATGTTGATGTAAATATATTTTACATGAACGATTATGTGATTATTGGAGAACATTTTAAGTTGAAACTAGCGATAAATTGTTTGTTGATGCGATCTTTAATGATCAAATCAAATATTGCCTTATTAGATGAACATGTAAGTTATGCTGGAACCCAAAGTGAATTACGTTAGATTTCAGTCGCCAAGTAGAGTGTCAAACAACAATTATGCCTTAGATTCTGCTATTCGCCTATTGGCAGATAATTGGACTCTAAAGAGTTGAGCGTCCCGATTCTGCTGGGACATGTTTGAGAGACTAACTAAGATTAAACTGTCGTACCTTAAGGGGTAAGTTGACCGTATCTTCTTAGAGAGTTGGATTAGGGAGTGTGAAAAGATTTTTGGGGCTGTGAACTACCCTGAGAATGTGAAAGTAGGTCAAGTTATACTGTATCTGAAAGATGAGGCTGACTTATAGTAGAAAGAGAATGAGACTAGACTCAGTATTATGAAAGAGTTTATTTGGGAATCCTTTATTGCTGCTTTAAGAGAAAAGTTTTACCCTGCCTTTAGAATGCGTTATGGTCACTATGAGTTCACTGTAATGCCATTTGGGTTAACTAATGCTCCTGCTATATTTATGGACTTGATGAATAGGATCTTTCATGAGTTTCTGGATAAGTTCCTAGTGGTTTTCATTGATGACATTTTGATATATTCGAAGAATGAAACCGAGCATGATGAGCATTTAAGGGTTATTTTGGAGACTTTGAGAAAGAACCAACTATATGCCAAGTTCTCTAAGTGTGAGTTTCGTTTGGAGAAAGTAGCATTTTTGGGTCACTTTGTGTCTAAGGAAGGAGTCTCAGTAGATCCTGCTAAGATTCAAGCTGTGAGTGAGTGGCCAACTCCAAAGAGTGTGTCAGACATTAGGAGTTTCTTGGGTCTAGCTGGCTATTATAGGAGATTTGTGAGAGATTTCTTGAAGATAGCAAGACCTATGACCAATTTGATGAAAAAGGAGTCCAAGTTCGAGTGGAGTGAAAAGTGTGAAGAAGCCTTTCAAATTTTGAAGGATCGTTTAACCTCTGCACCTGTTTTAACCCTGCCTGATGGAAACGAGGGATTCGAGGAATATAGTGATGCTTCGAAAAATGGTCTGGGATGTGTGTTACAACAGAATGGCAAGGTAATAGCGTATGCGTTGCGTCAATTGAAACCTTATGAGGCTAATTACCCTACCAATGATCTAGAGTTAGCTGTCATAGTGTTTGCATTGAAAATTTGGAGACATTATCTTTATGGAGCAACTTGTAAGATATTTACAGATCATAAGAGTTTGAAGTACATTTTTACTCAAAAAGACTTGATCATGAGGCAAAGAATATGGCTAGAGTTGATCAAGGATTATGACTTAGACATCCAGTATCATGAAGGGAAAGCCAATGTGGTGGCTGACGCGTTGAGTAGGAAATCGAGTCATAGTTTGAGTACGTTGATAGTCCCTGAAGAGTTGTGTCGAGATATGCAAAGGTTAAGCTTAGAAATTTTAAATCCTGGGGAAAGTGAGGCTAGACTTAGTACTCTTTCTTTGGGAGTGTCGGTTTTCGATGAGATTATTGAGGGTCAAGTTGGTGATGAGCACCTAGACAAGATAAAGGAGAAAATGAAGCAAGGAAAGGAAGCTGACTTCAAGATTTATGATGATGGAAGTCTAAGGTTTAAAGGGAGGTGGTGTGTACCACAGAAGTGCAATGACCTTAAGAGACGTCTTATGGACGAGGGGAATAATACTCCATATTCCGTGCACCCTGGGTGTAATATCCCAAATTTTTGTAACTATTTTATAAATTTATTTTGTTATAATAAGATTTTATAAATATAAAATTCTGAAAAATAAAGTAAAATCATAACAAATCAGATTTTTATGAAACTGTTTTTATTTATTAAATCAGATTTTTTTATCTTTTAAAAAAAAATAATAATAATAATATTCGAAATCAGAATTTTATCTTTTTTTAAATCAGATTTTTTCGTTCAAAAAGAAAGATAGAGAGAAAAGAAAATTCTGAAATTTTTTTTAAATACTTATCTTTTAGTGAAACCCTAGATTTACATACATATATATATATATATATATATATATATATATCCCCAAACACCCAAAAAAAAAAAAATCTCACGTAATTCACTTTCTTCATCTCTTTGGTAAGTTCTAAATTTCAGATCTAGAATCACCATTGTTGTGTTTCGAAGGTTTCAACCAGAAAAAAAAAAATATTTTTAAAACCCGAGACCGAGACTCCGACGACTTGACTGGAGACCGGCACCGGTCTTCTTCTTTTTTCTTCTTCTTCTTCTTCTTTTTCTTCTTTCCTCTCTTCCTTCTGGTTTCTCGTCTGCGTGCACTAGCAGTACTCAAAAGAAAAAAAAATGGAACTTTAGTTCCTTGTTTTATGGAAACAATTTCAGATTTTGATTTTTTAAAAGGAAAGAAAAAAAAAGAAATTGCAGAATTTTGTCATCAGCGGAATTTTGTCATTATGTACTGCGAGCGCACAGAAAAGTTTTGGAATTCTTGTTCAAATTGGTGCACTGTCACGTTTTTTGTTCAATTCCTTTTTTTTTTTTTTTTTTTCTTTTTTTTTTTTTTTTTTTCAAGTTTCAACTTTGACATTATTAATTTTGTAGTTTTGGTTAATTATTTTTTCGGGATATTATATCAAATGACTAACTTTAGGTGATATTATTTGTTGTAGACGGAAACTTCGTAGGAGGCGAATTTTAGTTGATATTGCTATATCTGGGAAGCGTTTTGAGGTAATTTACATGTCCCATCAACAACTAGAATCCCGTTAGGAATCGTATGTGCTATGTGTAATACATGTGGTTATGTGATTTTATGTTTATATTAGATGTATATTATGTGACAGGAATAGTATAGTACTTTCTATGACTAAAATTATTATTATTATACTATAGTACTATTATCCCTGCGTATAATATATATGTATCTACTGGTATTGTTATGAATTTGGATTTATAATGTATATAATTATACCATCGTATTAAAATCATACTAATATTGATAATGTACTGAATGGGTATAACTAGTGTGTTAATGATGTAACGAACGGTATTATAAGTTGATATATATTGTGACTATATGAGGCTCTAATGATGGATATATATATTGGTTACTATGAATTATGGACGTTGATTATTATAATTTTATTAAGTGGCTAAGTTGTGAAAAATATTATTTGAACTAAATATGTTCATGTTAATGTTAATGGGATTTTTGATGTGCCATAACTATTAAAATCTATTAATCACGTAAAGTGGAAACATTATTGAGGGAATTATCCTGTGGATTTGGATCCTCCATAGGTGATGAACAGTACTTGATTTTATTATGTTACAACTCTTTATTGTCTTCCTCCTAATACTATTGGTGCGCATTGCGGATACCCATTAGATTAGTGAGGGGTGTGCACACTAGGGACGCTCTGCAAAACGATATTGGCCATTGCTCTTAATTTATTGGGTGACGACCCATGTTGAAGTAGGTGGTTACTGGGATTAGTCCCGGCCTACTGACGTTCAATTCCCTCTAATAATTAAATTTGATGTTGTGTGAATCATATAAACTTGGAGTATTAAATTGATTAAGTGTGTTATATACTTGTTTGTATTACGTATACATGTCTGTTTATGTTATACTTGTCTGTATTGTATTATATTTGTATGTATGTTATAAAAATTATTTTTAAAATATAACTATTATTATTATTATTTTACGGGATGGAGTTGTAATTACTTAGCTTTCGCTAATTTTTGTGTTTTGTTTTCTTTGCTCTTTTCCTATTTATTTTGTGCAGGTTGGTGAAAGGGACTACGTTGCAGGAATGAGTGAATTTATAGTTTTTAAGTTCACCTAGTTTAATAACAATACTGTCATTTGAGATTGTTTAGTTTTGGTTTGGTTTAAATTAAACAACTTAGTTTGGTTATTTTGATACTTTGGTTTGTAAGTTAAATTTTTATTCTTAATATTTAGCCTTGCATTTATTTTAACAATAGATGCGGCGGTAACACCCTAAAGGTTTGGTCAGATATTTTAATGAAAAGTGAATATTTTATAAAGTTTTAGAACCAAAGTTTTGGGGTGTTACAAATTGGTATTCAGAGCTTAGGTTATAATAAATATAAATTAGGAGTTAATAAAATTTGATAAATAATTACGAGTCTAAGGTTAAATTAAGTAATAAACATTAAAATAAATTGTGAGAGTGGGATCGAAAAGGGTTTATGTGCCTTAATGTGAAAGCACTTATTTCAGGTGCTTATTAATTGTTTCTTTTCGTTCTTGTATGTTTAGATGTTGTAACTACAAGAAAATGTTGTGCTCGGATGACCGACCATAGGATTTAGAAATTTATAATTAAGGTTTGTATACTAAGTTCTTTAGTAGTATTGGAAATTCTCTAAGTTCCTATTTATGTGTTTTTATTAGGAATCTTATTACTTGACTATTTGAGTTGAATAGAGTTTAAGTTCTTGTTATAATTGCTGTTTACTTGTCAAAATTGATGGAAGCATGCAAAGTTGTCTTGAAATGTTATGATGAAATATATTTTGTTGAGGCATGTAATTTTCTTATGATGAAAGTTGTATTGAGTAAATAAAACGATGTGCAAGACATGTATGGTGAATGGTGTAGTAATACCAATGCTAATGTGCAGGAATTGTATGCAAACCTATCAAGTATACACTAGATCTCGTAGGAGGACTTTTGAACAAATGGCTGAAACCCCTGAACAACTGCTTGAGAGATTGAGATCTCTTGAACAACTTTCGCAACGTATGGGTTTAGTGTTCAAAACCAATTAGGGAATAATGGTGGAGAGGACCCACAAGCTGCTATGGCAAAGAAGTTAGCAACCCTTAAACCTCCAATCTTTGTAGGAAAGGAAGACCCCTTACTCTTAGAGAACTGGCTAAGAGACTTTGATAAGTTATTCACTGCTACTGGGACACCTGAAGCTCAAAAAGTAGACCAAGCTACCTTTTATTTGAGGGAGGATGCAGACACTTGGTGGGAGAGTCAAGGACCTATTGTTAGAGCTCAGGAAAACTTTAATTGGAATGCTTTTAAGGTTGCTATTAAGGATAGATTTTTCCCTGAACATATTAGGAGGCAGAAATACAATGAGTTCACTAGATTTAACCAGGGAGGTACTATGTCTGTGCAAGAGTATGCCCAAAAGTTCAATGAGTTAGCTAGATTTTGCCCTAATGTTGTGCCAGATGAGAGAGCTAAGGCTCAAAAGTTTGAGGATGGTTGCATTTAGAATTCAGACCAGACTTGGGGGAGCAACTTCTGCAACTTTTCAGGAGCTTATGCTAAGGCTTCTAATATTGAGAGGATTTTGAGGCGTGAAGAGGAAGTTATGGGAGGAATAAGAGAAAAGACCCACCTACAACCAAAATGACCATGGAAATGACAAGAAACCTCGATATGGGGGTAACAATAATAATGGGGGAATAATCACACTAATGGTGGTGGTAATTATCAAGGGAATCGTAGCAACTACCAAGGTCAGGGGAGATCAAACCAGCAAGGATCCCGTACCCAGAACCCTACTTGTAGAAAGTGTAACAAAAGCCACCCAGGATTTACCTGTCAAGGAGACCCAATAACTTGTTATGCTTGTGGAGAGAAAGGCATAAGGCTAATCAGTGTCCCAAGCGTCAGAATAATGGACAAAATGGAAACAATGGGGGAATAGGAATGGTCATGGGCCTAATCAGAACCAGAACAACAATAACCGTCCCTAATAACAACAATAACTCCCAGGGTCAGACTTCGAATGCTCAAGGGGGAACAATACTCAGCATAATGGTCAGAATAACAATCGAGCAAATGGAGGAAACAACAATCAGAACGGCAATGGAAATGGCGCTCGAGGCAACAATGGAAGAATCTATGTTATGAACCAGAATGAAGCAGACACCAACGCCAATGTTGTGACGGGTACTTTCCTCGTAAACTCTAACCCTGCTTACTTCTTTTTGATTCTGGGGCGTCTCATTCTTTCATAGCTAGTTCATTTGTTGAAAAGTTAGGTCTAAAACCCTCAATCTTGTGTCAAACTTTCATTACAATACCTTCAGGAGAAGTAGTTCCTTGTAGTTCTCTATACCAAGACATACCCATTACCATATTAGGATCTGATTTGCCGGCTGATCTTATTCAGTTTGACTTACCCGACTTTGATGTAATATTGGGAATGGATTGGCTTGCTAAGTATAGAGCTAGGATAGAGTGTCATACTCAAAAGGTGTCTCTTAGGGGGCCAAAGGGAAATAGAATATCCTATCAAGGAATTGTTTCTAAACCTGGAGTCAGTATTGTGTCAGCCATGTCATTCAAAACCTATATTAGGAAGGGCTACCCCATATATTTGTGCCATGTGAAGGATGTGAGTGTGGAGGATGGAGAGATATCTCAAATACCTGTGGTGAGTGAGTTCCAAGATGTTTTTCCAGAAGAAATTCCAGGGATGCCGCCAGTGAGAGAAATGGATTTTAAAATTGACCTAGTGCCTGGAACTGGAGCTATTTCTAAGGCACCATATAGGATGGCACCTGCTAGATGCAAGAGTTGAAAGTGCAATTGGAGGAATTATTGGAGAAAGGGTACATTAGGCCAAGTGTTTCACCTTGGGGAGCACCAGTGTTATTTGTTCGAAAGAAGGATGGAACCTTGAGGTTGTGTATTGATTACAGAGAGTTGAATAATGTCACAATAAAGAATAAGTACCCATTGCCTAGGATTGAGGATTTATTTGATCAACTTAAGGGTGCTGGAATTTTCTCTAAGATTGATTTGAGGTCTGGGTATCACCAATTGAGAATTTCGGAGGAAGATATACCAAAAACAGCGTTTCGTACGAGGTATGGGCATTATGAGTTCACAGTGATGCCATTTGGACTTACTAATGCACCTGCAGCATTTATGGATCTTATGAATAGAACATTTCAGCCGTATTTAGATAGATTTGTGGTGGTGTTCATAGATGATATATTGGTGTATTCGAAGGACAAAGAAGAGCATGAAGGTCATTTAAGGAAAGTTTTGGAGATACTTCGAGAGAAAAGTTGTATGCTAAGTTATCAAAATGTGAGTTTTGGCTTGAGAAAGTTGCATTTTTAGGTCATGTGATTTCGAAGAAGGTGTTGCGTAGATCCATCAAAGATACAAGCAGTAACGAATGGGTGAGACCTAGTAATGTGACTGAGATTAGAAGTTTCTTAGGACTTGCTGGCTACTATAGGAGGTTTGTGCAGATTTCTCAAAAGTAGCTCAACCTTTGACAAATTTGATGAAGAAAACAACTCGATTTCAGTGGGATGAGAAGTGTGAGAAAGCTTTTCAGGAATTGAAGCAAAGACTTACTTCAGCACCAGTTTTGACGTTACCATCTGGATTAGAAGGTTTTGAGGTGTATAGTGACGCTTCTAAGAATGGGTTAGGATGTGTATTGATGCAACATGGTAAGGTGGTAGCATATGCTTCGAGACAACTTAAGCCTTATGAACAGAATTACCCTACTCATGATTTAGAGTTAGCTGCTGTAGTATTCGCATTGAAGATTTGGAGCATTATTTGTATGGTGTGTCATGTAAGATTTTCACTGATCATAAAAGTCTGAAGTATATATTTACTCAGAAGGAGTTGAACATGAGACAGAGGAGATGGCTTGAACTCATTAAGGATTATGATTTAGAGATTTTGTATCATGAGGGTAAAGCGAATAAAGTTGCTGATGCATTGAGTAGGAAGACTAGTCATTCGATGAACATGATGGTGTTATCTGAGAGATTGTGTGAAGATTTCAAGAGCATGAGTTTAGAAGTCATGGAGCAAGGGCAAGTGGAAGCTCAATTGAATGCACTATGTGTGCAACCCACCTTATTCGACGAGATTCGAGGAAGCAAAGTAGTGATGAGTGGATGGTGAAGATAAAGAAAGAAAGAAGATGGAGTTGTCATCGAGTTTGACATTGATGAAGAATGGTGTTGTGAAGTACAAGGAAGATGGTGTGTGCCTAAGGATGAGGAGTTAAAAAGAAAGATTTTGGAAGAAGCTCATAATACGCCATATTCTGTGCATCCTGGAGGAGATAAACTCTATAAGGATTTGAAGCAGCATTTTTGGTGGAAAATGAAACGTGAAGTGGCAGAGTTTGTTGCAAAGTGTTTGACGTGTCAGAAAGTGAAGATTCAGCATATGAGACCTGGTGGAATGATGCAACCTTTAGAAGTGCCGAGTTGGAAATGGGAGTCTATTTCAATGGATTTTGTGATGGGATTACCACTTACTAAGTCAGCTAAGAATGCCATATGGGTTATAGTGGATCGATTGACAAAGTCGGCCAGATTTATAGCAATGAAGGATACATGGAGTATGCAACAGTTGGCTAGTGCATATGTGCGAGAGGTTGTTAGACTGCATGGAGTACCAAAGGATATCGTTTCAGATAGAGACTCGAGATTTTTGTCCAAGTTTTGGGAGAGGTTACAACAAGCCTTTGGGACATTGCTCAAATTTAGTACAGCTTTCCACCCTGCAACAGATGGACAGACAGAGAGAACAATTCAAACATTGGAGGATATGTTGAGAGCATGTGTGATAGACTTTGGAGGATCTTGGGATGATTATTTGCCAACTATAGAGTTTTCGTATAACAACAGTTATCACTCAAGCATAAAGATGGCACCGTATGAAGCATTGTATGGGCGAAAATGTAGGAGTCCTTTGTGTTGGAGTGACATAAGTGAGACGATGACTTTAGGGCCTGAGATGATTGAAGAAACAACGAAACAAGTTAGGCTTATTCAGGAGCACATGAGGGCAGCTCAAGATAGACAAAAGGCTTACGCAGATCAGAATAGAAGGGAGATGGAATTTGAGGTTGGGGAGAAGGCTTTGCTAAAAGTGTCACCAACAAAGGGGGTCATGAGATTTGGTAGGAAAGGAAAGTTGAGTCCACGTTACATTGGACCATATGAGATCTTGGAACGAATTGGGGAAGTAGCCTATAGATTAGCCTTACCAATGGAGTTAGCTAATGTCCATAACGTCTTTCATGTGTCTCAACTTCGAAAATATGTCCATGATCCTACCCATATCATTCAACCTGAAACCATTGAACTAGATGAGACCTTATCCTTTGAGCAACGCCCAGTTACATCCTTGATACCAAAACGAGAAGTACCCGGAACAAGGCGGTAAAATTAGTCAAGGTGTTATGGTCAAGTCAAACTTCTGAAGAGGCTACTTGGGAAGCCGAAGATGATATGAAAAACCGATATCCCGAACTTTTTCAGCAGGTACGCTTGAGTTTCGGGGACAAAACTCTTTAAGGGGGGTAGAATGTGATACTAACTTTTTGTTTGCATATTAGTAGCGAACGATAACGTTAAAGTTCGAGGACGAACTTTCTTTTAAGGGAGAGTAGATGTAATATCCCAAATTTTTGTAACTATTTTATAAATTTATTTTGTTATAATAAGATTTTATAAATATAAAATTCTGAAAAATAAAGTAAAATCATAACAAATCAGATTTTTATGAAACTGTTTTTATTTATTAAATCAGATTTTTTTATCTTTTAAAAAAAATAATAATAATGATTTTCGAAATCAGAATTTTATCTTTTTTTAAATCAGATTTTTTCGTTCAAAAAGAAAGATAGAGAGAAAAGAAAATTCTGAATTTTTTTTTAAATACTTATCTTTTAGTGAAACCCTAGATTTACATATGGTGAGAACCGTGAGAACCACTTAAAATGAACAAAAACTTCCTAAAATGAACAAAAAAAGTAACAAATGAGCAGAAACATAAAATAAACAGAAATATTAAGTTATCAAAAACATAAAATGTACAAAAATATAAAAGAAGAAAAACGTAAAAAAAGCATAAAAAAGTTCAATGAGAAAAAAAAAAAATGAGCAAAACATAAAATGAGCAAAAACGTTGATAAATGAGCACAAGATTGTTAAATGAGCAAAACCATAAAATAAGTGAAACAAAAAATGAGCAAAAATGTTATGAAATGATCAAAATCTTCGTAAAATGAGGAAAAATGAGTGGTTCTCACGGTTCTCACCATAAGGGTGGTTCTCATATGAACTTAAACCTATATATATATATATATATATATATATATCCCCAAACACCCAAAAAAAAAAAATTCTCACGTAATTCACTTTCTTCATCTCTTTGGTAAGTTCTAAATTTCAGATCTAGAATCACCATTGTTGTGTTTCGAAGGTTTCAACCAGAGAAAAAAAAAAATTTTTAAAACCCGAGACCGAGACTCCGACGACTTGACTGGAGACCGGCACCGGTCTTCTTCTTTTTTCTTCTTTCTTCTTCTTCTCTTTTCTTCTTTCCTCTCTTCCTTCTGGTTTCTCGTCTGCGTGCACTAGCAGTACTCAAAAAGAAAAAAAAAATGGAACTTTAGTTCCTTGTTTTATGGAAACAATTTCAGATTTTGATTTTTTAAAAGGAAAGAAAAAAAAAAGAAATTGCAGAATTTTGTCATCATGCGGAATTTTGTCATTATGTACTGCGAGCGCACAGAAAAGTTTTGGAATTCTTGTTCAAATTGGTGCACTGTCACGTTTTTTGTTCAATTCCTTTTCTTTTTTTTTTTTTTTTTTTTTCTTTTTTTTTTCAAGTTTCAACTTTGACATTATTAATTTTGTAGTTTTGGTTAATTATTTTTTCGGGATATTATATCAAATGACTAACTTTAGGTGATATTATTTGTTGTAGACGGAAACTTCGTAGGAGGCGAATTTTAGTTGATATTGCTATATCTGGGAAGCGTTTGAGGTAATTTACAATGTCCATCAACAACTAGAATCCCGTTAGGAATCGTATGTGCTATGTGTAATACATGTGGTTATGTGATTTTATGTTTATATTAGATGTATATTATGTGACAGGAATAGTATAGTACTTTCTATGACTAAAATTATTATTATTATTACTATAGTACTATTATCCCTGCGTATAATATATATGTATCTACTGGTATTGTTATGAATTTGGATTTATAATGTATATAATTATACCATCGTATTAAAATCATACTAATATTGATAATGTACTCAATGGGTATAACTAGTGTGTTAATGATGTAACGAACGGTATTATAAGTTGATATATATTGTGACTATATGAGGCTCTAATGATGGATATATATATTGGTTACTATGAATTATGGACGTTGATTATTATAATTTTATTAAGTGGCTAAGTTGTGAAAAATATTATTTGAACTAAATATGTTCATGTTAATGTTAATGGGATTTTTGATGTGCCATAACTATTAAAATCTATTAATCACGTAAAGTGGAAACATTATTGAGGGAATTATCCTGTTGATTTGGATCCTCCATAGGTGATGAACAGTACTTGATTTTATTATGTTACAACTCTTTATTGTCTTCCTCCTAATACTATTGGTGCGCATTGCGGATACCCATTAGATTAGTGAGGGGTGTGCACACTAGGGACGCTCTGCAAAACGATATTGGCCATTGCTCTTAATTTATTGGGTGACGACCCATGTTGAAGTAGGTGGTTACTGGGATTAGTCCCGGCCTACTGACGTTCAATTCCCCTCTAATAATTAAATTTGATGTTGTGTGAATCATATAAACTTGGAGTATTCAAATTGATTAAGTGTGTTATATACTTGTTTGTATTACGTTATACATGTCTGTTTTATGTTATACTTGTCTGTATTGTATTATATTTGTATGTATGTTATAAAAATTATTTTTAAAATATAACTATTATTATTATTATTTTACGGGATGGAGTTGTAATTACTTAGCTTTCGCTAATTTTTGTATTTTTGTTTTTCTTTGCTCTTTTCCTATTTATTTTGTGCAGGTTGGTGAAAGGGACTACGTTGCAGGAATGAGTGAATTTATAGTTTTTAAGTTCACCTAGTTTAATAACAATACTGTCATTTGAGATTGTTTAGTTTTGGTTTGGTTTAATTAGACAACTTAGTTTGGTTATTTTGATACTTTGGGTTGTAAGTTAAATTTTTATTTTTAATAATTAGCCTTGCATTTATTTTTAACAATAGATGCGGCGGTAACACCCTAAAGGTTTGTTCAGATATTTTAATGAAAAGTGAATATTTTATAAAGTTTTAGAACCAAAGTTTTGGGGTGTTACACTGGGGGTGACAAGTTGTATAAAAACCTTAAGGTTATCTATTGGTGGCCAAACATGAAGCGAGAGGCAGCTGAATATGTGTCTAAGTGCCTAACTTGTCAGAAGGTGAAAATAGACCATAAGAGACCCATGGGAAAAGTTCAATCGTTAGAGGTCCCTGGATGGAAGTGGGATTCTATTTCTATGGACTTTGTGACTGCCTTACCTAAGACGAGAAGTGGAAATGACACCATTTGGGTTATTGTGGATAGACTGACCAAGTCCGCCGTGTTCATACCTATTAAGGAGACATGGAAAAAGAAGCAACTCGCTAAGACCTATATCAATCATGTAGTAAGATTGCATGGAGTTCCAAAGGACATTATTTCTGACCGTGACTCTAGATTCCTATCAAAGTTTTGGAAAAAGGTCCAACTAAACCTTGGGACAACATTGAAAATGAGTACATCCTTTCACCCTCCGACCGATGGTCAGACTGAGAGGACTAATCAGACTATAGAGGACATGTTGAGAGCATGTCATCAACTCCATCATCGTTGCCTCTATCATGCATCAGTTGGGGGTTTTCAGAATTCCAACTTCTATTATTAACATAATTCATAGTGTGATTGCTAGATTTTTTTGGGGTCATGGTCAAGCTACGGGTGTTCACTGGCATAAAAGATCTATTCTGCAAGCTCCTAAAGGTATGGGGGGGGGGTTAGGGCTTCGGAATATTGGCATAATAAAGCATTGTTGATGAAACAAGCTTGGACAATTCAGCAGCACCTATAACTATTAATCTCACAGGTTTTTAAGGCTATGTCCCATCACACACAATATCAAACAAGCATATCATAGGGAAAACGAGGCTTATGGCAAGTTGGACGCAAAGTCATACAACAATGTATTTGGAAAGTGGCAAATGGTCATCAACTTTTCGCCATACGAGATAAACGGGTACATGGCCTCCTACCCATTATTCGTGATAGAGTTCCCCTTTGTGAGGCTGCTAGTTTGAAGGTGCATGATTTGATTTTACCTCACTCTCATATGTGGGATTCATGAAAAATTAATCAATACTTCATCATATCTAGTGCGTGAAGAGTTTTTAGTTTGGAACTACATACCAACCGATCCAGCCACGCCAGATACTTGGTCTGGCCATTCACGAAATCAGGTGAATTTTTCATCAAATCAGCTTATTTGTTGCTTTGGCAACAACATCAAAATGATATCTACAGCACGATAATCTCACTTCAGATGCATTTTTACTACGCAATTTGGAGGTTTAACATCATGCCAAAATGGAAGCTTTTTCTTTGGAAGCTTTCTTAGAATAGTTTAGCTACGACTGTAAATCTCTTCCGTCGTGGAACTGCTACCTCGTAATTGTGCCCGATTTGTTTAGCGGAGCAGGAGAATTACCATCATTTGTCTAAGCTTTGCTCCCTTGCACTGGAGGCTTGGGAAACTCAAAACGATATACACACTAGTAGTGATCACTCACCCACTTCAATCGCTAATTGCCTAATGACGAAGATCCTCAGTTTCATTGCTACTGAAGGGTGGGAGGGGTTTCTTCTCCCGAATTTTGTTAACAAGCTTTGGGTAATTTGGCTAGCCAGGAATGCAAAGGTCTTTCGACAAGCTCGAGCTACTATAGAAAGTCTTCAACAACACATTCAGTTAGGTCAACAACAACATTTAAGATTTTCTCAAAAGCCTTCAACCTTGCCCACTACTAATATTCAAGTCGGTCCACCACCGGTTTTCACTTACGCCCATTTTGGTAGACTGAGATAGGTTCCTGCAATGGCTACCTTCAAAATGCATGGTACTTGGGATAAACGATCCAAGAGGGGAGGCGTAGCTTGGGTTGTTCATATACACGATGGCTCCCCTTTTATAAGTGTTGGTCGACAACTTTATGCCTCCTCAAAAATCCACACAGTTCTCCATTCGTGCATTCTTGCTCTCTCTTGGGCTAAAACACATTTGCTATCGCACATAGTTTTCCACTCGTATTCGAATATTGGTTCGCATTTTGCAAACCACAACCAAGCCCGACATCTCTATTCTCCATACTCTCACAACTCTGAGGACACTCTTGGATACCTTTGATGGGTGTCGCTTTCAACAGGTATACAAGAGTGAGCTTGAGGCGGTTGTGCGTCTAGCTAGGACTTATAGAAATAGAAGTCCCATGTCTATAAATGTACTCAGTTAGTTTTTTTGTTGGTTCTTTGTTGTTTGTGTTGTTTGGTTTATTTAATGTATGATTTCTTGCTGTAAAAAAATTGTGACATTTGAAGGGAGTTATCGTTGTCATTGTTGAACCCATAAGAATTGAAATGAACCGAACTAAAAATAACACATAAGTAAGTTTAACCAAACATAGCCTCAACACCACCGACCTCTCTCAAATCCTCCCAAGAACGTCGAAACCTGTGAGGTCCTAACCACTGGTCTAGTAGATGTATTGCTCTGTCAAAAGTCCACAGAGTTCGGATCCTCTGGAGATTTAGTGGAACTCTACAAGGTAGAGTTGTATCTTAGCCATAAATTCTAAAATCAAGGGCTCATATTGGTGGAAGGAAGAGATTTAGGGGTGGATTTGATGAGATAAAATAGGAGGAATTGCAGAAAGAGAATACATGAGCCATTGATTTTTTTATTCAATGGCAAATATTGCTCAAACTCTACCTTGTAAAGTTATTTTACAACTCTAGAGGATCCAAACACGATAGCACATGGGTTGTCATGGACTCATGGCAATATATTTTCACAAAATATAGCTACTCATTTCAGTAAAACAAAAAAAAAAAACATGCAAGAAGTAGCTGCCATTATTCTTAGGGGAGAGTATCCCACAAAACATTTCATTTAGTATTATTGTGATCTCTTTTTGATACAAAAGTCCAAAAAAATCCCATTACTCATCTTCAATCACAAGAACTGAAATTTTCCGATTCATGAAGGGTTTAGCCTTCATTCTTTGCCTAAATCTATTTAGTATCCCATCCTCAATTTTCCTACGTATTTTTTCACCCAATAAATTCAGTTCCCCATTGTAACGTAAGGCATCCACAACTAACTTGTATGTGTATTCCCTGGGAACGGAACCTCCATCCACCAACTCCACAACAAAACCCCAAGCCTCAATCGACCTACCAACTTCGCACAAAGAATGAATAATAGGCGTATACGAACTAGTTGTAGGAATCCCGTGGCTTGTTTCCTGCATTCTCCTCAACATCTCGATAGTCTTATCAACCTCGTTCACCATACTATAGTACCGAATGAAAGAATCATACGTAACTCGATTAGGAAAACAACCCCTGTTGTTCATATCCTCAAAGAGCTCAAGAGCTCTCTCAATCCTATTAGTCTTACAACAACCATCAATCAAGCTATTGTACGTGACTATATCAGGAAGAAAACCTTTAAATAACATCAACCCGAACAAATGATTCGCTTCCCATAGTCTCTGCCGGATTGCCTTCCCACACCTAGTCTGCATAACATAGTTGTAATAAGAGCTTATGAGAATGGTGTATGTATAAGTATCAGGCGGGCATCGAAACCTTGGCAACTCCATTTGATGTAGTATTTCCTTAGCTTTCTTAAAGGACCCAACTCTACATAGAGCCAAAATGATGGTATTGTAAGCATAAACATCAGGCTTACAGTGAAACTACTTCATTCTATAAAAAGCATGTACTGCCTCATTTACCAGCCCCTCTTCACCTAAGCATTTCATCAAACATGTCATAGGCGTGGTAGTAACGAGGCCGGTTTCAATTTCGGCTTGTTTACTCATCTCCTTGAGTAAACTCCATAACTCAGTCAACCTATTAGCCTTAGCGAATACAATAGCCATCTCTCTGACAGTGGTTTCATTATGGGTGAACCCGGGTTGTGACCCGACCCAGAGAAGAGCTAGGTTGACTTCAAGACGCCGAAATCAATCTGGGTTTGGTCTCTGTGGGCCACGGGGCCCAAGACTAGAGAATTGTTTTGGGCCTTGACTGACTCTAGTCAAAGGTCCCGTTGCTTAAGTCAAGCGCGATGGCGGGTCAAATTTGGTTGACGGCCAATTGAGCGGGTTGGTGTGAAGAAGAATGTGGGTATCGCACGGAGGATATCTGAAACAGTTCGGGTGGTCCATGGATATGAGATTAGAGGGGTCAGATCATCTAATGACTCACCCCTCATTATTACGGCAAGTACCTGCTTTACCACCGGTGAACGGTTGTGGTTGAGTTGAGGTTTTATGGCCAACAATTTTTTGTTGTCTTGTTTTGTCGATCACTAATGTTTTTATTATTGAGTTAATAAGTTCTCACCGCCTACATCCAATGAATTTTGCGAGGACCTCAATACCATTCAAGAGTTGGTTCCTAAGCTAACTCACCTTCAAATTAAGGATATTCAGCTTCAGTCGAATAAAGAGGTTAGAGGGATGGTGTTTCAGATGGGAAGCCTTAAAGCTCCAGGACCAGATGGATCTCCTGCAATGTTTTATAAAAAGTTATGGTCAGTGGTCGGTGAGGATGTATGGAGAGTGGTCTCTAATTTTTTCGAGAATGGGTTTCTCTTAAAGAATGAAACTTCATTCACATCTGTTTCATTCCAAAGGTGAAAAGGCCGAAACAAGCCAATTAACTTAAGCCCAAATTATTGCCCATGATTACTAGTTTGAATTCGGGACTAGAATTTGAGTTGTTAAGAGTTTAATTAACTTGTAAATTAATTATAATTATTGAGCAGGATTCAAATTTCTTTAAGAGTTATATTAAAGCTATTTTTCTAATCAAACATAACTTGGGCCTAAAACTTTATTCCATTAAACCATGCTAGTTTAGATTTGTTAATCAAACATAATTGTTGGGCATAAAATTTGATTTGCTTAGTCTAGCCACTTAGTATATTGTTGTTGCTTCAATTTATTTGGCTATAATGGAATGATTTATTTGTCATAATTAAACCACTTAGTTTAGCTTATACCTTTAATTAGTTGAGCTATTCTTATAATAAGAGTTAATCTAAGTATATTATGTTAAACCGATTCTAGTAATTTGGAATTACAATTGAACACTAGAAACAGTTAAGTTTCTATAAATTATTCTATATTATTTCATAGGTCAAAAGACAACTAATGATCTTAATGATAATGTTTTGGATAACTAGATTAGTGATAACAATTCATCTAATTTAGTAGTAATCATGCTAAGCTAATGTTTAAGCGAGTAATTTGATAGCTTTCACCCATTGGTTCAAAAGTTGTGAATCGAATTAGGGTTAGAAATAATAATGTGGTTATAATATAGGATTTCTTAGATTATGATCTTTTAGTAACATGATAAATAATTAGGATTAGAATGACTTCAGTTTTATAATTAGTCATGTATAAATTTATAATATTATTAGATAATTAATTATAAGCCGTTTATATGTTGTAAGTTTTATTAAAGGTTGATAACTTAGTAAATATGCGCTTAAGTTAAAATATAAAAAATGAAATGATTAGAATTTGAAAACCATATCTACAAGTCATTAAACATGGATTATTGCAAGTCAAAATTATTTATTATTACCACTTTAATGTAGTTTTTATGTTTAAAAGATGTTAAGAATAATAACACGATTCATAAAATAAGACTATGATGATCATGCTCGACTAAGTATGCCTATTATGTTTAGGAAAACCCTATACGATTAATGACATAAGTACTAGGACACGCAATGAAAGAACATTTTAGAAAGTCAAAGTCTAAATAAATAGGTAAGAATTTCATTATTCAACTCTTAACTAGATTACAAGGAAGGAATATTACAAGCCTCCCCCAGCTATCAAATAATTTATCTGCAATATTAGGTATAATCTATTGCTAGCACCTGCTTTCCCCTTCTGAATAAGTTTTGTATATATTTACAATGATTCTGTTGATGTTTATCATGGAGTGCGGGATACAAAACATTTACTATGGAAACATGCTTTATGAATGATACTAAAATATGGTTATGAGTATGTTATGATTATGCTTACTGTTATAAAACGTAATTATGATTACCTTATAACTAACGATTACGTCATGGTTATGATTACGATTATGTAATGTAATTATGGTTATGTTATGATTACAATTACGTCTTATTATTACGACTATAGTTATGTAATGTAACTATGATACTTAAAAGAAAAGAAACATGTTAAAGTTAAGTGAAAGATTATTCTGGGTAGCATTCTCTGGGCATCGAAAGTATCACCTTTGTTGTGACTGTCTTTCTGTGGGCACAACAAGTGTCAACTACATTCTGACCGCCCTTCTATTGAAAATGTAGGCACCGAAAGTGTCACCTATATTGTGGCCGCTTTTTAGTATGTTTTTTGGGAGACATCCCTTTATTGTACTAGCCAATTCAAGTTATCAAAGTAAAAGATTAAAAAAAAAGACAGGGAACCCCCCAAAACTCCCAAGCACACCCCACCACCCCACCTTCTCCTTCTTCTCTCTCTCCTTTATTATCCCCCACTCTAGCTCCCTATGGAGAAGAACCACCACTTAACGCTTAAACCACCTCCATTTTGTATCTTACAACTCATCTACAAATGACCCTTGAATTAGGGTTTCAAATCACAATTTCATAATAACAACTGTTAGAATAATATATGTAAATATTATGTCAATATTCCAGAATAGGATGTAATCCTTGTATTTAGGTAACAATATAGTAGTTTCCTTGTTTATAGCATAGATTGACCCTTAGTCTTAAGTATATAAACTAATTATGATAATGAGAATAATCGAGGGGATTATATTCTTTCATGGTATCAGTGAGCCAAACCTAGACGATTTTCTTTCTCTTCAATACACTTCACGTTTTCTACCGTGGTGTGCAGCCTACTCGTCGCCTTCTTGCATCACCTTTCTGTCAACAATGGTTGATACAAAGAACCCTTCAACTTTTCACCCCGCGCTTATCGTCTCCAACAATAAAAATAATATTCCCATCGTTCTTGAAATGGAGAACGTGCAATAAGCCACTTGCGCAGAATTGTTTAAAGTCCATGCACGCTCCCATCACATTCTCCCTCCTAAGGATGCTTCGGCCAAGGCCCTTACGAATAGCAGAAGGAGCTTTGAACTACTCTTGACACTACCGTCTTGCAGTGGATTTATTCTACCATCTCCACTGATCTACTTCATACCATCATTGAACCCGATGCCACAACCATGGATGCTTGGAACTGCCTCCGTGATATCTTCCAAAACACCAAAAATTCTCGTGCTGGCCCTTGAGCAAGAATTCTCGCATCTCTTTATGGAGGATTTCTCAAACGCGTCGGCATATTGTCAACATCTCAAGGAATTATCCGATCAACTCAAGAACGTTGGTTCTCCGATTTATAACAATTGTCTTATCTTACAATCGTTTTCCGGCCTCACTCCGCATAGCGCGCTGTTGGTACATTAATTCTTCAAACTTCTCCTCTTCCTCCATTTTATCAAGCACGTGCTATGCTTACTTTAGAGGAGGATGGATTTGCTAAACAAGCCACCACATGCTCCACCACTGCTATGGTGGCTGCCTCTAATGACACTGATGAGACTCCTTATGCTTCTTCTCAAACTTATAGTGATAATTGGAAAAAGCACCAAAATCATCATAATAATCATGGCAAGAAAAATGGTGGTGGTGGTCGTGGCTCTGGGTGGCCACGGTGGCCGTCGTGGTGGTGGTGCCCAGCAAAGATAGTGGGGAGGGTCAGGGCCTGCGTGGCCTTAGCGGTACCTTCCCTGCCCATATCCAGCAGTCCCCACAGGTCAGTGGGCTCGGCCCAACTTCTTCCCCATGCCTCCTGCTAATCATCTAGGACCAGGAGTATTGAGCGCAAGGCCACATGCCTATGCAGCAGATTCCGGGCAGCCCATGGCCACATATATCGAGGATGCGATGTATGCTCTTGATTGTACGCCACCGGATGCCAATTGATACATGGACACGGTGCGACGTCTCACATGACTTCCGAGCAAGGTAACCTCTCTTATTCTCTATGAAGGATTGTTGAATTTGATCCATTGGGGTATTCTATGAAGGATTATCAGACGGGGATACGTCTAATGATGTGTGACAGTTGGGGCAAGCTTTATTCTATTACCTCCACTATAAATAATGCTTTTCATTATGCTTTTGCGGCCTTAGCTCCTTCTTTATGGCATGAACGTCTTGATCACCCGGGGGAACCTATTCTTTCTTGTCTTCAGAAAAATAATGTTATTCAGTATACTTCATCTAGTAGTTATAATATTTGTAATTCGTGTCCTCTTGAAAAACATGTTAAACTAACTATTGTTGCCTCAAATTCTTGTACTATGTTACCATTTGATATTATCCACAGTGATTTATGGACTTCTCCTGTTTTAAGTACATCGAGCCATCGTTATTATCTTCTGTTGTTGGATGATTTCTCTAATTATTTGTGGATATTTCCTATCTCAAAGAAATCTGATGTTTTCTCCACACTCCTCATGTTTAAAGCTTCCATTCGCACTCAATTTGAACGTGAAATTAAAAATATTAATGTGACAATAGTAAAGAATTTGATAATGGCCCTTTTCAGGAATTTGTAAAATTAATGGTAATTCTTTCCTTCTTTCTTCTCCTCATACTTCATCTCAAAATGGCAAAGCTAAAAGAAAAATTTGTACCATTAATAATATCATTAGAACTCTTATGGTTCATGCCTCCTTAGCTCCCTCTTTTTGGCATGATGCTTTAGCCATGACAACATATCTTCTTAACATTCTTCCAAGAAACTTATTAGACTACCAATCTCCACTCAAAATTCTTTATAATCGGTATTCTCTATACGTTCATCTAAGGGTTTTGGGTGCTTATGCTATCCCCTTTTTCCTTCTACCACCATCAATAAACTCTAAGCACGTTCTATGCCTTGTGTTTTTTTGGGGTACCCTTCCAATCATCGAGGATATAAGTGTTATGATATTGCATTTAGAAAAATCATCATGAGCCGCCATGTCATATTTGATGAGAGTCAACTTCCTTTTCATCCCTTCACAAGCCTACCAATTCATCCTATGACTTCTTAGATGAGGGACTCTCCCCTTATGTGGTTCATCACCTTTATCAAAGTGCTTTTCTGTTTGGTCCACATTTCTTGGGCTCTTCCTGTCCCACAGATAATCCTGCCCAGCCCCACATAAATGTCCAGCCCCACATACCTTCCCCACCTAATATCCCGTTCCCAGGCCCTACCCAAAATTCCCCTATGGGTCGTGTCCTGCTCTGCCGCTCCATCGAGCAGGCCCAGTCCTGCTCCCCTTGCCTAATCAGCCCTCACCTAGACCGCATCCCACTCCTCCCACTGCAACAGGCCCACTTTCTCCCCCTTCTTTTTTCTCCTACCCAGCCTAACGTCATCAACTCCCCCTCACACCATACTCCAACTCCTACTGCTCCCCGCCTACCCAAGGCCCAATCATCCATAGTCAACGGGGTGATTTTAAACCCAGCTAATTCAATTCCATTTTACCACCTTATGTTACCCGTTACCCCATAACCCGGTATCGACTTTGCGTGACCCGAATCGGAAACTGGCTATGGATGCTGAGTATAATGCTCTTAGTAAAAATAAGACTTAGGAGTTAGTACCCCCCTGGAGTTAATGTGATTCATTCTATAAGGATTTTTGCTCATAAAGAAAAATCTGATGGTTGTTTTGAGAGGCATGAAGCCCGTCTTGTAGGTGATGGAAAAATTCAACATGTTTGCATGAAATGTGGGGAGATATTTAGTCCGGTTGTTAAAACGGCTACCATTCGCACTGTTCGCAGCTTAGCTATCTCTAAGCATTGGTCCATTAATCAACTGGATGTGAAAAATGCGTTTCTTCATGCAGATCTAAAACAAACTGTTTATATGTATCAGCCTTTGGGGTATAAGGATGCTGCTTATCCTGATCATGTGTGTTTATTGAAAAAGTCTCTATATGGCCTCAAGCAGGCTCCCCGTAATTTGTATCAACAGTTTGCCGATTATCTTTTTACTATTGGTTTTTATCACAACACGTCTGATAACTTATTATTTATCTATTGTAATGGTACTTCTATGGCATATTTGTTGTTATATGTGGATGACATCATTTTGACAGCATCTTCTTAGCTTTGCTCTAGTTTATGATCACTAAACTTAGCTCCGAATTTGCTAATGAAAGATTTGGGTGCTTTGAGTTATTTCTTGGGTATTGATGTTACCCGACAGTAGGTGGCCTCTTTCTTTCTCAACGAATGTACACCACAGAGATCATTGAACATGCTGGGATGTCTTCTTGCAAGCCATCTTCCACCTCGGTAGATACCAAGCCTAAGTTGAGCTCCACCTCCAGTGCTACTTATGAGGACCCTTCTGTATCACAGTCTTGCTGGGGCTCTTCAGTATCTCACCTTCAGCAGGCCTAATCTTTCCTATGCGGTGGAACAGGTATGCTTATATATGCATGATCCACGTGAATCTCATATGCATGCCCTTAAGCACATTGTGTGCTATTTACAAGGTATTTTGGACCATGGTTTACATCTTTATCCCTCTATTCCCAAGCTCATTGCTTACACAAATGCCGATTGGGAAAGGTGTCCAGATACTCGTCGTTCTACTTCTGGGTATTTTATTTTTCTTGGTGAGAATTTACTCTATTGGTATGCTAAACACCAGCCTACACTATCTCGGTCTAGTGCTGCGGTCGAGTATCGTGGTGTAGTAAATGTGGTGTCGAATCTTGCTGATTACAAAATCTACTTCTGGAGCTTCACTGTCCTATTCCGGTTGCTACCTTGGTTTATTGTGATAATGTTAGTGCCATTTACCTCTCTGGGAACCCTGTTCAGCACTAACGCACTAAGCATATAGAAATGGACATTCACTTTGTTCGAAAGGTAGCTCGTGGACAAGTTCACGTGTTACATGTTCCATCTCGGCATCAAATCGCCGATATCTTCAACAAAGGCCTTCCTTTGATTTTATTTGAACAGTGTCCTTCCACCTCCCGCTTCGACTATAGTTACCTAGGCTATAAACAAGGAAACTATTATATAATTACCTAAATACAAGGATTACATCCTATCCTAGAATATTGACATAATATTTACATATATTATTCTAACACTGAGATTGTGAGTACTCACATCCTTGCTCATTGAGCAAAGGTATATCATACGTCCTAAATTTTTGCTTTGACTTTAAGCTTAAAAACTATAATTATTGGGCATAGTTACCCATGTTAACTAGTTTGAATTTAGGCCTAGAGGCTGAGTTGTTTAGTTAAAACTTAATAGTTTAATTATAATTATTAGCCGGGCATGAATTAGATTTCTCAAGAGTTAGATTAAAGCTATTTTGCTGATTAGACATAGCTTAGGCCTAAACTTATTTATTGATGCCCATTAAACCATGCTAGGTTTAATTTTGTTAATTAAACATAATTTTTGGCTTTAAAATCATATTTGCTTAGTTAAGCCACTTAGTTTAATTTTATTGTTTCAATTTATTGGGCTATAATGGTTTGTTTTATTAGTTAGTTTAACTTATACCTCTAACTAGTTAGGCTAATCTTATAATATTAAACTAAGTATATTATGTTAAATAAATTCCAGTAATCTGAAATTATAATTGAACACTAGAAACACTTAAGTTTTTATACATAATTTTATATTAGTTCATAGGTTAAACGACAACTAATGGAGGATACTAATTATAATGTTTTGTATAACTAGATTAATGATAACAATTCATCTAATTTAATAGTAATCATGCTAAGCTTATATTTAAGCGAATAATTTGATAGCTTTCACCCATTGGTTTAAATTAAAGTTGTGAATCAAATTAAAGTTAGAAATAATAATGTGGTTATAATATAGGTTTCCTTAAATTATGTTCTTTTAGTAATATGATAAATAATTAGGATTACAATGACTTTAGTTTATCACTAGTCATGTATAAGTTTATAATATTATTAGCAATTATAAGCAGTAAGGATGTTGTAAGTTTTATTAAAGGTTCATAACTTAGTAAATATGCGCTTAAGTTAAGATATAGAAAATGAAATAATTGGAATTTGAAAACCATATCCACAAGTCATTAAACATGGATTATTGTAAGTCAAGATTATTTATTATTAACACTTCAATGTAGTTTTTATGTTTAAAAGATTTTCTGAATAATAACATGATTTATAATTTAATACTACGATAATCATGCTCGACTAAGTTTGCCTATTATGTTTAGAAAAATCCTATACAAGTCATTCTATGTATGAAAATCTATTATAGGATGATGTCTTTAGCGAGAATCTTAACTTCTTTAAAGTTATAAGTATTTCCAGTAGGAGTCCTAATATACCATATTTATTTTTTGCAGATGATGCACTTCTTTTCTCTCGCTCTTTTAGGGATTCATCTCAACATATCTCAGATGTTCCATACAAGTTTTGCTTTATTTCAGGGTCCAAAAGTAATCTATAAAATTCTTTTGTTAAGTTCGGTCCAATTACTTCTTGAAAGGATCAATTGGCTTTTAAGATCATTCTTAATATGATTCAAAAAGATTCCTTAGGGACTCATTTAGACATTCCAGTTGATATACAAGGCTCTAAGCTCACTACTACATAATTAGCTTTAAGTAACACCCAAAAAGTGTTACTTAAAGTGCTTAAAGTGTAACATTAGATAATAGGTAACACTTTTTTGGATGTTACATCTGTCCGTGTTACCTAGGATATTAGGTAACACTTTTGATCGCTTATAGTAACACTTAAATAAATGTTACTTTAGATTCGTTTATGTAACACTTTTAATACCTATTATTACACTTTTAAAGTGTTACCCTAAATTTATTATGTAACACTTTTCATATTATTAGTAACATATTATAGTGTTACCATAACCTATAGTAACACTTCATTAAACATTACGTATCACTTTTTACCATTTTAAGTAGAATCTCTAGTGTTATTAGGTAACACTTTCTTATCATATTCTGTAGCACGTTCTAGGTGATTAAGTAACACTTTTCTTTATTAGGAAATATGTATATATACATATATATAAATTAAAATTAATATATGAATTGACAATTGTATTATAATAATTATTGAATTTTGTACACCTATTAGTGCTACTTCCATAGAAAATAAACTAATGAAAAATAATATATGTTCAATCTAGAATCAAAATCATCCCACAAGAATGTATTCATATGGTAATCTAAAACTAGATCTAATAGTCATATATCTGTACTCCATCTATTTTCATCTCGCCATATGCATCCATTTTCCTAGCAGCCTCGATGTGTGGTGTTGCTACTCCAATTCGTCATTTTGATTCTCTAGATCCTGTAATAAAAAAAAATATTAAGATGAAATCTTCAACAATAATATTATAGAGATGCTTGTTAATTATGTTTGAGAAGTAGAGAAGCCTACGAATTACCTTATCCTTATCTTGATCACTAGTGCCTTCATGAAGATGCTTTGTAATATCATGAATAGTGGAAACATTTTTCAAGTGAATGAGACAAACCAGCAAACATCCTTGGTTCAAGTTGTTGCTCAAACTTTTTCATTACTTCTCTAATAGTGTCCTTCACAATTTGGTCTTTATATGATTGGAAACTCATCTTTGCACATAGTTGGTCCTCTAGTTCGCTTCCCTTTCGGAGGTGCTACACAAAAGTTGACAGAAAAATATAATTTAAAACATGCCATGACTAATTACATTTCTCTGTTTTTAACTGCAACATATTTACTACTAGTCATATGTGTCCAATGTGTCCTAACTAGTCATACACAACATTTATGTACTATTCTAGAAAATGATTGAAAGTGCAATTTGGGGAAAGAAGCTCCAGTGAGTAATCCAATATCAATTGTATGTATATGGATCATGTGATATAATACCTGGAAGTCAGAGCTATTTCACATTGCTTTGAGATTAAGGAATAACGACGAAGATTAGATAGAAAGAACAAATGGGTATATGGAAGTGGATCCCAATGGTAGAGAAAAAATAGAGAGGAAAAACTAACCAAAAACACATCACTCAGCTTTGGGAGAGGGAGTAGTCACCACTCACCAACTTATTACTATCATTAAGCACCAAAGCTAATTTGTCATCAGGAACTATGAAGTTCCTTACAAATGTCCCAAAATATCAGAACTTAGAAGCAATAGATTGGTTGTAGATCTTCTGTAGTTAGAGGATGTTTCCAACAAAAATTATTCACCAGCAGGCCACAATTTGACATCAGGAATATATCTTGGCTCTATCTTTCCTAACAGATCTGAACTATGCTATACATAACTTTCTTGATCCTGTCACCTCAAAATAGAAAGAGTTTTAAACCATCAGCAACCAGTGCCAGAGTACAACATATTACATTGTCTATACCACACAAATTTAGTCTCAACTTCAGATCTCAGTTCAATATTAGTGGTTATCGGCAAGTTCTGATCCTCCGCAATGGCCAAACACACCCCCATTTCTAATTTCCAAAAATAATTATTAAGAAAAACGACGGCAAACTTACAAACAATATAGTTGAGCTCCTCTGTTAGTGGGTCTCAGGGAGTTCTAGACATATACCTTAACCCTAACCAGATAAGACTTAGTTAGAAAAGCGAAAAAAATGAAAGGAATTTCTTCAAAGTAGATAATACACTTGTTAAAACACTTGGCAGTGGGAGAATTGCAATAAGTTGAGGAAATATTGCAGCAATTGCTCAAGCTAAAGTGTCATATCATGATTATAGCTTAATATCTAGGTTTAGGGAGGAATCATGGATTCCATACCGCCCCTTGAATTCTCTCTAGTGTCAATCACACTCTCAAGTCTCATCTTCTATTTTTCAGCTAGAAAGAATTTTGCTCATGGTGAGATTACATTTCAGTGAAAACCCTCATATTGGAGTTAGCCGTGACTAAGGTTAGAGGTTGTTTCTTTCTTAGACTCCCGAATCAGAGACCACAATTCAGGGACTCTTTCAGAACTTATTTGTCTATTTCCTGTTATGACCACATTATAATAACACTATCCTCTTTCTTTGTTCCACTTATCAGGTATATTCGAAAAGCCAATGTCGCGTTTAAAATATAGACATATATGTCAATACCATACTAGAAAGGCTCAACGCTTGTGACAATCTGTAAAACCAGAGACTGGATAACAGATTATGAATGTAATAAAGATGTAGAACAACTACTATATAAAAAAGAAAGAAAGAATAAACATCTCTAGCCAATTAAGCAATCATAATGCAGACATGAACAAATCCAGTACTTAAAATATTTGGGGTAAAGGCTCCCCAAAAGATACGAGGATAATCTGATCTCTGAAAAAATAAATTTATCTTGTAGAAACTGCAGCTAAGTAGTTTCCCTTCAGAACCAGAAACAAACAACGTGTGCCCTTGTCACCTAAACTTATGGTTTATGAAACTACAACTAATTAGATACTAAGATAACTAAAGTTTTGATGCCTAGTCAACTTAGGATAGGGAAACAACATCCACGATAGCTAAGATAACAAGGTATGATTCCTAATTTTATTTAGTTACTCAGCTATGTATAGAACTTTGTGTAAATGTCTTAGTTATTATGATTGTCAATGATAGCTAACATAGCTAGGGTGTATAAATGGCAACTTAAAAGTAACAATATAAGTATATAATGAAACTAAGATGTGATGCAGTTGTATTATCCAAATAAAACTAACTAGTTGTTAATTCCTTTGTTTTGCAAGCTATGGTTTTCCACTCCTCACAGATTAACTTAGGTCCTTGCAAGATAAGATCATATTTAACAAACACTAGAATTTTGACTCGGTTTGCTTAAGTGATTGGTTCTTCACTATATGATTAGCCAAGCAAATAAGTAGAAAGAGAACAGATTGAGACTAAGAGATAATAGCAAAGCATGTCACCAAAGAACCATCCTTAGCCTAGAAAGTCGCCAACCTATTAATTAGAATTTTCATATCAGCTTGTATGTGGCAATCACATTGTTCTACATTCAAAAAAAAGTATCCCAAAAAAATATAAAGAGGCCAAAAAACATCTATATTTTCATGACAAGATCGATATAGTTCTATTGAAGATTCATTCTGAAAGTCTACTACAAGGCTGCAATCTAATACATATAATTTCACAAATGCCACACTTACAATAGTTAAACATAAATTGAATAAAACATAAAGAAGCAATGTTGTAACTGAACGCTAAGAAGATATTCATTATTGAAAAGAAGTTAAACACCAAATTGAATTGAGCTTCACCTGAATGCTACCTATAATTCCCTCGAAATGCAGCCCTAGATTTGACCACAACATTTAGAAAATTCAGATTTTCTGCACAATTATATAAAATTACTAGAATTTAAGAACCATATATGCTCACCTATTTTAAACCCTAGAATCAAAAAGCCACAAATCAATTAAGGGGTTGTAAAGCTTGTTAAATCAAAACCCTAAAATTGGATTAGAAGATCACCGAAAACCTTATGAATAGCAGAATAAAAGCAATATCGTATTTTTTTGTCTTAATTTGGCCAGCCAATAAAACCATGAAATTGAATTTGAATAATACCTTATTTCCAGATCAAGCCCTATAAATCAGTAGAGTGAACAACGAATTCGAATGAGCGTGAGCAGTGAATTGAACCCTGGAACCATACCAATGGTTGAGTCGAGCTCGCTATGCCTCCTATCGGTGGTCGAGTCGATCTCGGACATCATTGGAGGACAGCAGCTACAAAGATCGAGAGTAATAGAAGGGAGGTGATAGAGATCGAGAGTAAGAGGGGAAGAAAGAGAAAGAGAACTAGTTTGATGGAAAGGGAGAGAGATAGAGGGGATAGAGAGGCCAGAGAAAAAGGGGGATCAGTAATAAAATCGAGGAGAGAGGAAAGGAGCAAGTGAAAATAAAATTAAGTAAAAAACACATATGTGAAATTTGTATATTGAAATATTGAGGTAATTCACAAAAGGCTACCTTTTTAAAATGATTGTCGGATCATGTAACAAGTAGCAAAAGAATTATTTTTTTTTGCTAGTGTTAAGATTTTTTTTTGACAATGTACAAACTTTAAAGTAAATTTATTAGAGAGGGTAGAATTTTTTCGGACTCGATTCCCATTGTGAAAAAACAATTATGGATAATAATATTTTATAAAGGTACCTCAAAAGACTATAAGTGTTAGTGTAGATATTAAATAACCATGCAACATCCTTAAATGTTACCCAAAGACTATAAATGTTACTTACAAAAAAGGTGTTACCCTTTAAAATTGAAATTTTACTTTGTAAATTTGAAATGTTACCTATAAAAAAAAGTGTTATCTTAAAGTGTTACATACAAAAATATGTTACCATCAAAGTGTTACTAATGAAAAAGTGTTACATTTAAAGTGTTACTTACCAAATAGTGCTACATGTAAGTGTTACGTATCAATAAAATGTTACTAAAGTGTTACCTATGTGTTAATGAAAGTTGGATCTGAAAAAGTGTTACCATACAGTGTTACCTTAGGTGAATTATAGTAGTGAAGTCTACTCATTTCCATTTCCTTATAGATGCCTTATCTAGGAAACTGCTAAGTTCAATTGCTCTGCTTCTCTCTCAATCCACAAATGTTAATTTTATAAACAAAACTTTAATTGCTATGATTTCTCATGTGCTTTCTTGTTTTAATATCCCTTAGGTGTTGCCAACAAGTTAAATGCCATGTTATGCTCCTTTCTCTACGCTTCTAAGGACATATAAAGTATTCATGGGATAAAGAGAGAAATTACTCATCTTCCTAAAAGGATGGGAGGAATGAGAATAAAATCAATAAGTGTCATAAACAAGGTTTTCCTCATGAAAAAGTTTGGCAAATGCATTCCAAACTAAATTCTCTCTTATCTTGAGTGTTCGCTGCTAATCAAATATTTGGCTCTTTAATTAAACAGACATCTTGGGGATTCAAAGGCTTCCGATCAACTCAATCTCAACATCTTAAAGGTTTTATGTGGAAGATCGGACATGGAACAAAGGTACGTACCTTCTCAGCTAACTAACTGAATGGTAAGACTCTTTTCTTTAAGAGCATTATCACTCTTCAGCGAATTCTACATTCAAAGTTAGTGATTTCATTGATGTCAATACGCATCCATGGAAGGTAAGGCTTGTTAGAAACTTCTTTAAACATTCAAATGCTCAGAACATCCTTGCCATGAACTTGCCCCAAAACGATTTGAAGATTACATGGTATGGAGACACCGTAGTTTTGGCAAATTCACATCAAAGTATGCTTATGCTTGTCTTGTTAATGAGGCGTCTCATTCTCCTCCTTACATATGCTAGCAAAAAATTTCAAATTCTTTGGTATATGTCGTTCCTTCTTTAGTGGAGGTTCTTCATATGGTAACTTCTTTATGACCGCCTAGCCACCAAGGAACAACTTCACAAGAGGGATATTCCCATCCATCCTTTTTCGTGACGTCTATTATCAAGAGATTAAAACTGCACAACACTTATTTCACTCTTGTTATTTGGCCCAAGGCACTTGGCAACAACTAGATATCACCATTTAAACTCTACAAGACGACCAATTAACATGTACAAATTGAATCATCAACCAGATTCTACTTTTTAATAGCGAGGATGGTCAACAAAGTCTTCGTATCAAAAAAAAAAATTGGACATTGTGGAGTATTTGGTTGCATAGACATGACCGCATTTTTCGTAATACCGTAGCAAGTGTGACTCGAATTATCCAAGAAGTGATTACTATCGAGCAGAATCAGGCTAATCTAGCAAATGTCTCTTTCTTCAATAATCTTCGTTTTCTTCACATGTGAAAACCAAATCCAAATGTTCCACGAGGATTCATGGGTATCTGCATAGGAAGAACAACCGCAAGTTTTTCCCAATGGCACATTATGTTGGATAACATCCAAGTAAATGCGAATTTCCATTTTGCGTCTTCGCGCCCGACCGGGCAAGTCTTCCCGACCGTGCGATTGATCATGTTTCTCGTTCTCAAAGTTTTTCGCTCGCGGGCTTGATCAGGCGAGTTCCTTTTTCGGTTTTTCCAGCCTGTTGTCATTATCGATCTAGGACCCGATTGGGCGAGCATCCTTTTATGCGGAATTTGGTTCCAGCGATTTGTGGGATTTCTTTTTAATTCTTTTATATAAATACCCCACCCCAAAAACCGAGATTCATTATTCTATTCTAGTAAACTCTAAACATAAGCCTACCCTATTCTCTGTAAGATTGGAGTAGTTCTTGAGAAATAGTAATCTTTGATCCGGGTGCACGGAGTCAGAGATAGTTGTGTGAACCTTGGGGAACGAATGTTATCGTGAATCTGCACCAGTGGTGGTGAAATTCGTTTCTAAAGAAGTGGCCATCATACCACGGTGTAACTCATTCGTGTAGTTCAGGTTTAAATTATGTGATTTCTGCAGATTTACTACTTATAATTTAGAAACGAATTTTTCTGTTGAAATCATGTCTAGGTCTCATAATAGATATTTCCCTGATATGTCAAAATTGGAACTTTAGATGGACGTAACTATAAAAGGTGGTCCCTAAAATTAACGATAGCATGTGAACAATTAGATCTTGACTATGTGTTGTTTGGTGATCTACGTAGATTCTACATCTAAAATTGTTGTTATCGCTGATACTCCTATAAAAGAGAAATCTGATAAAACCCCTAAGTCTGATGGAGCGATAAGGTATGGAAAAATTATCAAGGATATGCTGAACCAAATGACAAACCCCATCAAAAGATTTGTTTGTATTCTATGAAACTGCAAAATCAATATGGATTTCGTTGGAGAAAAAGTATGGTGGTGATGATGGAGGGAAAAAGAAATATGTTACTGGAAATTGGTTAAACTTTAAATTGGTAGATAATAAGCCAATTATGGATCAAGTTCATGTATATGAGAATCTAGTTGCTGAAGTTCTTGCTGAAGGGATGGAGATGTGTGAAATTCTTTAAGCTAATGTTTTGATTGAAACGTTGCCTGAATCATGTAACAATTATTGTAATCATCTGAAACATAAGAAAAAGGATATGACTCTGGAGGAATTAATTAAGCACATAAAAATTGAAGAGGCTAATAGATTGAAAGACTCAGTAGCCCCAATTGTAAATAATCTGGTAGTTAAGGCTAATCTGGTTGAAGCTGGAACTTGACTGGCTCGTGTTCTGGGAAGCCAAGAGGAGATTACAAAAGTTCATGGGGAAGGGTCAAAAGCTCCTTGACAAGGGAAAGTTCAAGCGCAATGGAAGGATTGGAAAGAAGTTGAATTTCTGTTACAACTCTGGCAAGCCGGGCCACTATGCATATGTCTATCCAACTAAAAAAGAAAGGCACCGGTTCGGATCAAGATAAAGGTCAAGAAAATTTCATAGAGGCAGATGGAGCTTATTGTGGCAATGGTTTCTGAGGTTAATCTGGTGAAGAATAATTCTGACTGGATAGTAGACACGCGAGCTTCTCGTCACTTCTATGCAAATATGGACTTGTTTGTGGAATTTTAAGAGGTGAATGGGGTTCACCAAGTCTATATAGGAAATGACAGCAAATCTCAAGTGCTCGAAAAAAGGAAAGTTCTTCTGAAGATGACATTTGGGAAATCATTAGCTGTTCTTAATGGTTTTATGTCCCCTCCCTTCCTAGAAATTTAATTTTTGGTAGTTTGCTTAATAAGGCAGGTGTCAAGTTAGTTTTTGATGTGAATAAGCTAGTGTTAACTCGCAATAGCGAGTTTGTTGGGTAGGGTTATGTTAGTTCTGACTTGTTTGTTTTGGACATTGTAACTCATTTTTCAATGAATAAGATATCTTCTTCTGCTTATATTATTGAGTCTTCAAATCTGTGGCACTATCGTTTGGGTCATGTGGGGGTTAGTTCAATAAATCGTCTTCGAAAAATGAACCTATTGCATGATTTGATTGATGATGAACTTAAAATGTGAAGTGTGTGCTGAGGCAAAATTTGTAAGAAAGCCTTTTAAACCAGTTACTAAGAGTGTCTTAACTATTAGAACTAATTCACACTTATTTGGCAGACTTTAAGAATCTTGAAATTCGGGGTGGTAAGAAATATTATATTACCTTTGTGGATGACTGTTCAAGGTATTGTAGAGTTTTCCTATTAAAGTCTAAGGATGAGGCTGAACAAAAATTCTTAGTGTATAAGGCAGAAGTCGAAACTCAATTGGACCGGAAAATTAAGAGGCTTCGGTCTGACCGTGGAGGCGAATATGGGCCTAATTTCCTTAAGGACCTATGTGAAAAATAACGCATTATTCATGAGGTCTCTACACCATATACCCTTAGCAGAATGGTATAGCTGAAAGGAAGAATAGAACTTTGAAGGAAATGATGAATGCAATGCTTTTAAATTATGGTCTCCCTGATAATATGTGGGGGGAAGCTGTCTTGTTTGCAAACTATATATTGAATAGGGTATCTCATAAGAAATTAGACAAGACTCCATTTGAGCTATGGAGATCATCTGTATCAAACCTAAAATTTATAAAAGTGTGGTCGTGTCTAGCTAAAGTGGGAATGCCCTCGTTCAAGAGGATTATTGTAGGAGCCAAGACCTTTGATGTTGTTTTCATTAGTTATGCTGAAAGTATTGCTGCCTTTAAAACTCGAATGTTGGATGACAAGTCTGTATGTGAAGCTCGAGATGTTGCATTCTTTGAAGAGGTATTTCCATTGAAGAAATTCGGACATATTGAAAATGCTCCCAATGTGGGGGTTTCGGCTGGTAATGCAAGTCTTTTGTTACTTTGAGTGAAGTAGTCAGTCAGATGAGCCTAGAAGAAGTAAGAGGAAAAGGGTGGAATCAAGTTTTGGTCCGAATTTCAATACTGTGTTTATATCGGAGTTTGAACCTTTCGAGGTCATAGACATGTCATTGTTTATGGTGGATGAGGATCCCAAGACATTTCAAGAAGCCATGAGTTCCATGGATTCTAGTTTCTTAAGGGAAGCAGCCAACAGTGAATTGGATTCCATCATGGCGAATAACACTTGGGAACTTGTAGACTTGCCTAAAGGGAATAGGCCGATTATCTGCAAATGAAATTTCAAGAGGAAGTTAAAAATTGATGGGACCGTGGAACGGCTCAAGGCAAGATTGGTTATTAGAGGATTCACTCAAAAGTTTGGAGTGGAATATTTATATACTTATTCAACTATGACTAAAATTACTACCATTTGTGTTTTATTTGCTTTAGTTTCTTCATTTAATCTGTTTGTGCATCAGATGGATGTGAAGACAACCTTTCTGAATGGAGATCTCGATAAAGAAATATATATGGAAAAACCTCATGGTTGTGCAGTACCAGGAATGGAGCATAAGGTGTGCAGGCTGAAGAAGTCTTTCTATGGCCTCAAGCAGGCCCCAAAACAGTGGTATGAAAAACTTCATAAGTCTATCATTGGTTTCGGATTTGCTGTGAATGGTTCATATGTATGTGTGTACTCAAAGGTAATGGGCTTTGATTGTGTAATCATATGCTTATATGTTGATGACATGCTTCTGTTTAGTTCAAGTCTTGATGTCATAGAGGAAACTAAGATATTCTTGTCTTCTAAGTTTGAGATGAAGGACTTGGGTGTAGCTGATGCGATATTAGGGGTAAAAGTTGTTACAACTCCTAAGGGTTATTCACTGTCTCAATCTCATTATGTGGAGAAAGTGTTAAAGAAATTTGACTGTTTTGATGATCCTCCTGCCATAACTCCTTATGATTCTAGTGTTTAATTACTCAAGAATAATGGTGATGGTGTGTCACAAAGCGAGTATGCGAAGTTTACAGGAAGTTTGATGTTTCTGATGAACTGAACTCGTCTCGACATTGCTTATGCAGTGAGTAGGCTCAGTAAATACACTCATAATCCCAGTTTGGATCACTGGAAAGCTCTTAAAAGACTATTGAGATATTTAAGAGGAACCATGGACTGGGGGTTAAAATTCATGGGGTTCCCAACTGTCCTAGAAGGATACTGTCATGCTAATTGGGTGACTAATATTGATGAAGTGAGTTTTACCAGTGGGTATGTATTCACGCTAAATGGAAGTGCAGTATCATGTAAGTCTGCCAAGCAGACATGTATAGCTCGGTCTAATATGGAAGCTGAGTTCGTTGCTTTGGATCTTGCTATTCAAGAGGCTGATTGGTTGAGGAGCCTTTTGGCAGATATTCCTTTTTGGGGGAGTCAGTTCATTGTGATTCACAAGCTGTGATAGAGGTTGCCAACAACAATGTTTACAATGGCAAGAAAAGGCACATTGGTGTCATATATGAGTCTGTGAGGTAATTTATTGTGAATGGTGTCATTTCTCTAGACTTTGTGAGAACTGAAAGGAATTTGGTTGATCCTTTTACTAAAGGATTGAGCAGGAAGTTAGTATTAGAATTTTCTAGAGGAATAGGTTTGAAACCTATGTAGGTTATTACATTCCTGAAGTCTATACTGAACTTATATGTGATTTCTCATTAATATACTCTTTACTCTAATGTGAGTGGTTCTTGTTGAACAGGTTGCATGTGTAATTGTGTATACTTTTGAGATTTTGTGTCCATGGCCCTTGGCTGATTAAAATTTATTGAACGTAGTGGACATGATGTTTCTATGGCCTTACAACTGATTCAATTTATTTGAACGTAATAGAACATCGTGGGTGAGTGAGAAGGGATGGCATCCTTCTGTTGAATGTCATTCTGGTAGGCATTCTAGAGCACTCTTTGTAAATCCAATGTGGCGGCCTGGATTGTTGAATTGTATGATGTTCACAATCATTTGAAAGACATGTGATTTATCTTGGAGGTAAAATGAATTGCATGTTCAACTGTGTTATATGTTGTTCATGGGACAATTCATGAATAACGCGGTATTTCTCAAATCTTGAAAGTAATATATGTGCTATCGGGTCCCTCTTCTCTCATGCAAGTTCAATCTTAGGATACGTGTAGGTGAGGGAACAACCCATCTCCTAACATGTTAGTTCAATCCTTGGACACTAATATGTAAGTATTAAACTTCCCTTTGCTGCTCATTTCTTGTTTTCCTAACTTCACGTTTGTGGGGAATTGTTGGATAACATCCAAGTAAACGCGGATTTTCATTTTGCGTCTTCGCGCCCGACCGGGAGATGCATCGCCAGACCTGGCGAGACGATGTTTCTCGTTCACAAAGTTTTTCGCTCTCGGACCCGATCAGGCGGCCTCCGCACGACCCGATCGCGCGAGTTCTTTTTTTGGTTTTTCCAGGCTGTTGTCGTTATCTGTCTAAGGCCCGATCGGGCGGCCTCCGCCCGACCCGATCGGGCGAGCGTCCTTTTGCGCAGATTTCAGTTTTACGATTTGTGGGACTTCTTTTTTATTCTTTTATATAAATATCCCACCCCAAAATCGAGATTCATTATTCTATTCTAATAAAAACCCTAAACACAAGCCTACCCTATTCTCTTTAAGATTTGAGCAGTTCTTGAGAAATATCAATCTGATCCGGGTGCACGAAGTCAGAGATAGTTGTGAGAACCTTGGGGGACGAACATCATCGTAAATCCACACCAGTGGTGGCGAAATTCGTTTCTACTGCAGTGGCAATCATACCACAGCGCAACTCATTATTGTAATTCAGGTTTAAATTATTTAATTTCTAGAGATTTACTACTTACACATTCAAATGGATGCAGCTGTTTTCATGCTATATCCTGGGTGGTAGATTATATCATCTATTATTTAATGAAAGGAGGAGGTGCTTATAGTCTTGCTGTTTTCATGCTATATCCTGGGATTCGCATTAGGCTCTTAGTCAAGTTAGTTTTCAGTTTTCTTACACATTGCACTAACCTTGTTGCTTCATTGCAGGATACTTCGACCGCTCATATCTCTATTATATAAGGAAAGGGGGAGCTATGGTGTCCCCCAATAAATTTACTTAATTACCCTCTAGTAAATCAACTATTCTACCAAAAAAAAGATGAAAGAAAATCAAACTCAAATATAGCATAAAAAAATTAACAAAGAAAATTATATCAATCAAATATTTGTTCAATCAATACACAATCAAGTAGTAAATCAAAAAGGAAAATACAATCAATTAACAAAGTAAAATGATTTAATTAAAATAAAATACTTTGTTGATAAAAATATAATAAGAAATCTGCATAACATTCTTTTATCGCTCATCAGTTTTAATTTTTAAAATCTTAAAGAAAGTATAAATAAAATAAATAATAAAAGACAGATTTGGTTAAGTGATATAGGTTTAATCAATAAATTTAGCTAGCCAAAAAAACATGTCTAATGTTAAAATTTTACCTTTGTTTATCCAAACAATTATATTTTATATTCCAAAAAATTGAGGCACGCATCGCGTGCATAAATTACTAGTTTTGATTAGGTGGGCTCTTCAACATATTAAGAACTTAGCTAGGGATTTTGATTATTACTTTTTTTTACTCAATATGAATCGTCAACAAGTTTAGATATCATATGATATGGAAAAATTGTGTTCTCAAAGTTGTTCAGGATTCATTTCCAATATAGTGTAATATCTTTGCTCCATTGTCAAAATATAAAACGCTAATTAGATCATAAATGGGATTTTACAGCTTATGAGTTGATTTTGTAAAAGTAACAATTTTAGTACGTAGTTATAATGTTGCAGCTAGTGTTCCCGTTTCGAGCTATTAGCCGTCGGCTACTAGCTATTAGTGGTTAAAGTTCAAAATAGCTGTTGAAAATTCAAATATTTGATCAAAGTAGTTGCTACAGTCGTCTAAGAAGATCCGAGAAATAAACTCCATTAGTATACATTCTCGATGAATTACTTTAGCCATAGATATTTCCTATGCTATGACAAAAAAAATTTATAAAAATATGCTATTAAAATCTACCTAAAATACTTTCATAATATTATTTTCTTATAGTACTATCTTTTAGCAATATGGATTAAGAGCAATTAAAAGGCTAACCACCAAATAAATTAGTACTGTAAAATGGGTCAAAGACTTTTAGAGGAAAAGTATTTCTTTTGCACAGTAAAAAATAATATTTAGTGTGAGAATATATAATTCAAAGACTGAAACAAAAATGTTGTTTCCAGAAAAAAATATTTCCTTTGTTTAATCGTTGCTTCCCCTTCAGGTAATACAACAATAAGATTTTAATTTAATATATTTTAATCATCAAAAAAAAACCTAATGGATGTAAAATAACTTCGAATAAAACCATAAGTTATGGAAATGAACATATAATGCATACAATCATTTTAAAAAAACACCTATTTCTCTATACATACAACTAAGACATAAATATATAAGAATATTATAGAAGACAAATCTTCAAAGTTACAATCAAAAGATATCCTACCCAAAGCACACAAGGCTTAACAATTGTTGCAGCTATTTGATTAACTTTTCGAAATTTGAAATGACATGCAACAAGAGCTACAAAATTGATAGACCAAAATGTTAACCCAAGATGAGCCATGCCCATAACCAAAATAAGAGGATACCATGTGACATTTAATGAAATTTGGCCAAGATAGATTGGTAAAGCATCAGAGTTGATATGGAAACCACCATCAGCCCAAACAAGCCAAGCCGCGAGACCCATTAAGAAAGAAGAGCATAATGTGCAAACATGAATAAGCCAAAGCGGTGGAAACCAAATAGGTTTATGCATAACATGATATCTCCTACCTGAACCAAATAAGAGAATGATGGTGATAGGTAATGCAATATTAGCTATAAGCGCAACTATAAGAGATCTAAGTGCACGTTTAGCCATTGTCATCTTTTGTTGTTGTCTTGTGATTGAGGCATTGTCATTATTGAAATTATCCCTCATATTTTGCGAAGCCATGAAGATATAGATGAAGGGGGAAAATAGAAAAGCTTGTAGGTATATGGGGGAGATTATATGAAAGAATGAAGAATGTGATCAACGAATGCCATGGAGGAAATCAAGGGAACTATCCTCAAATATGAGTGATTCTTTCTCTAATTTGTTGCTTCCACTAATTATGTTACCAATTAGTGGTTGCCATATTAGAGTGATTGCATCAAAAAAATTTACTTCCATATTTTGTAAGTTAATATAAAGTCATTTACATTATTATTAATTTTTTTAGAGAGAGAAAGTTATATAAGAGCAAATGATATAAAAGGGATTTGAACCCACGTCTTAAACACTATTTCTTAAGACTTTAACAAAGTAAATTAATTGATGTGCACAAGGAATTTTTTTTATATCAGTATCAATGTGATTGACTATTCTAACGCTTTCAAACTTTGAGAAATCCATGAAAACAATTTTTTTTCGAAATTTTAAAACTAATAACTTATAATTTAAATTTCATGATCTTGTATTGAGAATAATTAATACTATTTTATGACCCGTGTACTGTACAGTTTTCACTTATTTATGATAAATAGTACTGTTGTTATTACTTTCCTATAATTGATACTAAAATAAAATTCGTATATTGAATCTGTATTTATTTCCATTTTCTTTTTCAAATTGAGATCATCGGAAGAAACACTTACTTGAGTTATGACTACATCCACATTAAATCTGGTTTTGATCATACCAGAATCCACACCAATATATAAAAATAATGATATAGAAGCCAATAATATAAAAGCTAAACCCATATAAGTTTGAGAAATAAAACTTAAAATTATTATTTATAAATAAAACTTAAAAATTTTATTTATAAATAAATAACACCCACATGATGCTCCTAAAAAATGGTTGGTGGTGTATAGGAAATTAATGGTTAAATGATTATTTACAGAAAAAGTAACTTGCTCCAGTGTTTTCTCAAGGTCTTAATGCATACATTTGTTCACTAGCATTAAAATATAGTAGTACACATATTTGAAATATGAGCTATGAGCTGATCTAGTGATCTTACCTTGTTCATAGATTGGTATCGTGAAATTATAGCAGTGGTAATACCCAATTATAAATGATTCACAACCTTATTAGTGATATTAGTGTATACTAGTTTTCTATGTACGTGATGCGTGCGTTGATTGTTTGGGTCTATTCTTAATAAATTTTATCAAAATATAATTATAGAAGTGTGATTTATAATTATTGTTATATAAACTAATTATAAAGTTTTTAGAAATTGAAATAAACATTTAGATGTAAATTTTTATAGTCAAATTAAATTTGTATTTTTTTATTTATTGTGTAACCATTTTTCTCATTATGTCAAATTACTTTATTAATGTTTATTTAGTTTATTATTGGAATTTTTGACCCATCTTTAAATTAGGACATAATATAATTTTACAAATCTGAATATCTAATTAAGTATATATATTTATCCAAGAATAAAAAAGACATTTTAATGGAGGACACCATAAACCTTGGCTTATATGATAGAGATAGAGATCATCTAGAGATTGATTATTGAAAATTATTTATGCCTATATTGTTGGATGGTTGTATTGTAACATACATCTACTGCATAATTTCTTTTTTTTTGTTTTACCAATCCACCCTTAATTTCGTTTACTAAATCAATAAAAATTGCGATTGATACGTAATTTAAAATATGCATTGATCTTGTATATCTTATATGTAATATTAATATTGATATTATGCAATCTGGATTGATATCACACAACATGGAGATTGGTAATTTACCAATTTTAAGTAATTCATTATCAATTTGATATTAACACATACTCCCTCTGTTTTTTTTATAATCATTCTCACTTTCCTGTACGCGTCTCCCAATATACCTCTTTGAACGTAAATATATTTCATTGTATATTAGTAAAATTTATAACGATTGAATATTAATAATATATTAATCAAGACGAACCAAACAAGACCTCACATGACTATATTTTTTCTTCTAAATAAAAAAAATTGAGAAGATTCTCTCTAAGTATGAATAGTGATAAAATTCCAAGTGAGAGATAAAAAAAAGAGGAGTATCTCTTAGAGATTGGTAATGTACCCATTCTAAATAATTCATTATTAATCTGATATATATACATCTATCCCTAATATCTTAAGTCTATATACATCTATCCCTAATATCTTAAATCTATATTGTACTTCCTCCATTCTCCTAAGATTTATCGATTTGCAAATTTGATAGCACTATTCATAAGTAAAAGAATCTTGTAATTCTTTGCAATGTATAAGAAAAACATAGTCATGTAAGGTTTTATTTGATACGTCTAGATGAGTATATTAATGATATCAATCACTTACACTTTTTACTAATTAATATGCAATTAAGGATATTAATCATACAAAACGTGTATTGGCAAACGTGAAAAGTGAAAATAAGAGGTTTGTGCAACCCGAGAGCGCATGTCTAAATTGTCTAATCATCAGTAAAATCACAAAATAATCTAGGTAAATATTTCTTTATTATTATTCTAATACATTTTTTTGTACAAAACTACATAAGTATAACAAAATTCTACATTTGGAAAAGGACTTAGATAAAAAAATATGCAAATACACAAATGATTTAGAAAATTGATTAACCTATGAGGATATTAATGGTCATATATATGATAATTAAAATTAATGGTTAATTGTCTTTTCAAAAAATAAAATAAACCTATAAGGGTATCAAAGGTGATTATTATTTTCTCTACCACAAAAAAAAATACGCAAATGAAAATGGTTGCCTTCTCCTATCTCTTTTTCTTCTACTGGCTATGTTGTATTGTGTTATGTGATCATTAATAATTGAAGTATCAAATTAAAATATGTTGTGAGAAATACATATAGAAGGAATGTCACTGAAAGGAATTTATCAGAAGAGTATTGTATATGAGTTGAGTGTATTAACTTCTTGATCATTGACCTTAGCCATACACATTCCCTTCTAGTTTCATAAAGGGCAATTAATTCTGCATGATTTGATGATGTGGCCGTCAAAGTCTACTTCGTGGATTTCCAAGATATTGCAGTACCTCCATAAGTTAATATATACCCGGATTGAGACTTAGCCTTTTGTAGATCTAATAGGTACCCAACATCTGCATATCCAATGAGTGACGCATTTGGTTTTGACTGATAGAATAGTCCAAGATCTCGTGTTCCTCGAAGATAACGTAATAAGTGTCTGACTCCATTCCAATGTCTCTTTGTCGGTGCATTGCTGTATCTAGCTAACAAGTTTACTGAAAAAGCTATGTCAGGTCGAGTATTGTTAGCCAAGTACATTAAGGCACCAATTGCACTTAGATATGGTCGGGCCATGAATTTTTTTCGTTTTCTTCTCGTGGTTTGAATGGATCATCTTTCTCATTCAGGGAACGCATTACCATTGGAGAACTTATTTGGTGGGCTTTGTCCATGAAAAAACGTATTCCTTATTTTTTCTGTATAGTATGATTGATGGACAAAAATCCCATTTCTTAGATGTTCCATTTGCAGGCCAAGGCAAAATTTTGTCTTCCGAGATCTTTCATCTCAAATTCTTTCATCAAGTACTTTGCAGTCGCTTCAAGTTCTCTAGGAGTTCCGATAATGTTCAAATCATCGACATATACAGCAATGATGGCGAATCCTGATTTAGATCGCTTGAGGAAAACACAAGGACTGATTTGATTATTTTTGAATCCTTCTTTCAATAGACGATTATACCACATTATTCCAGACTTTTTTAATTTCTGGGCATGTGATTTTCTGGTAGTTTAAGTCCGTCAAGAACTTTCATATAAATATCTGTGTCAAGTGAGCCATACAAATATGCAGTCAGTACATCCATCGATCTCATTTGAAATTCTTTCAAAACTGATAAACTTACCAGAAACCTTAGTGTAGTTGCATCGAATACTGGAGAATATGTCTTATCGTAATCAATCCTTGGCATTTGTAAGAAGTCTTAGGCTACTAATCTTGCTTATATCTAGTAACCTCATTTTTTCATTTCGTTTTCTCACAATACCCATTTGTACCCAACTGGTTTTACACCTTTTGGTATTTGGGTTATTTGACCGAATACTTCACGTTTTTCAAGTGATTCAATTCTGTTGAATTGTTCTTTCCATTTTGGCCAATCTTTTCCCGGCGACATTCATCAACTGTATTTGGTCTATCATCATTTTCATCGTATGTCATTTCAACCGCTATCGAGTAAGCAAAAATTTCATTAAGACAACATCTTTTCGATTCCATTGTCTCTTTGTAGAAACATAATTAATTGAAGTTTCATTGTTGTCTATGCTTTCATGTTCCTTTTCTTCTGGAACACGTTTTCTCATTTTGTTTTTATCATTCATCATGCTTGGAGATTTATATTAATTTCGTTCGTTGTCTCCCTTGCCTTTTCATTTTTCTGGTTTTAAATCTTTAGAACCGGGTGGTCTGCCACGTTTTCGACGTGCTATTGACTCATTTTAATTGCCTTATTGTCATTAGGAATTTCAATCCGTTCCGGAGCATTCGCAGCAGGTACATGTGACTTTGTCACTTTCTTAGAATCTGTGAATGCATCTGGCAATTGGTTTGCAATACTTTGCAGATGAACAATTTTCTTGACTTCTTGTTCACATGAATTTGTTCTCGGTTCCAGAAACGACATTTGCAATGCGTTCCATGTAATTTCCGATTTTATATTTTGTGGGTCCACTTTCTCTCCCCCTAAGGATGGGAATACCGACTCATTAAAATGCAGTCGGCAAATCGAGCCGTAAATAGATCACCAGTTGTTGGCTCTAAATATTTGATAATTGATGGAGATTCAAATCCAACATATATTCCCATCCTTCTTTGTGGACCCATTTTAGTACGTTGGGGCGGAGCAATAGGTACATGTACAGCGCACCCAAAAATTCTCAAATGTGAGATATTCGGTTCTCGACCAGATACTAATTGTAGGTGAGAATTTGTGATAGGCTGTCGGCCTTAATCTTATCAATGTGCGCATGTAATATAGCATGACCCCAAGTAGTAGAGCAATTTTGACCTCATTATTAATGGTCTTGCAATTAATTGTAGTCTTTGATTAATGATTCAGCAAGACCATTTTGTGTATGTACATGAGGTACAGGGTGCTCAACAATAATCCCAATAGACATGCAATAGTCATTAAATGTTTGGGATGTAAATTCCCCAGCATTGTCTAATCTTATTTCTTTATTGTATGATCTGAGAATTGAGTTCTTAATCGAATTATTTGAGCCAAAAGTTTTGCAAATGCAACATTTCTGCTTGACAAAAGGCTCACATGTGACCATCGAGTAGAGGCATCAATTAATACCATGAAATAATGAAATGGTCCGCATGCAGGATGAATAGGCCCACAAATATCTCCTTGAATTCTTTCTAAAAACTTGGAGATTCAGTGGCAATCTTATTTATAGATGGTCTGATTATCAATTTGCCAAGTGAGCATGCAGAGCATGTTAATTCATTTGACCGAGGAATTTTGACATTCTTTATAGAGTGTCCATTTGAGTTTTCAATGATTCTATGCATCATTCCTGTGCCGGGATGGCCTAATCGGTCATGCCATAGAGTAAATGATTTTCTATTATCTAACTTCTGGTTAGATATCATATTAATTTCAATCGGACGTATATCTATGCGATATAGTCCCGAGGAAATTGCTGGCAATTTTTCATAGATGTATTTCTTGCCGTTTTCTCTACCGTGAGGCATATGAATTCCTCTTTGTTCACCGTCATTGTTTCCAAATGGTAACCATTCTGACGTACATCTTTGAAACTTATGAGGTTCCTTCGAGATTTACTCGAATATAATGCGTCACTGATTATTAAATTTTGTCCCATTTGGAAATATAATGCAAGCTTTTCCAGAGCCTTCAATTAGCTTGGTGTCCCAGAAATTGTACTAACATTTGCTTGTAATATTGTAAGTTTTGAAAAATACTCTTTATTTTTCAATATGGTGTGTGTTGTCCCACTGTCCAGGAGACATTGTTCTTTGTTCCAACTTCTGATGAATTCATATCTTCATAAATAATAAATACGATGATTAGTATAAGAAAAATACTATTTTATTATAATAATAAGGAACAATACATGAAAGTGGATATTGAAGCATTAAATAAACTAAGCACATTAATGATTGTGATCTAAACAAATTTTTCTACTTCAGCATCATCCATAAAAAAATCTGAAACATCAAGGCTGGGCATGGATGTAGTGGCTTCATTAACAAAGTTTGCTTCAGCATTTTTTCCTTTGTTTTTTTATTGAAGCTTGATATAGATCTACCAAATGTTTGGCAGTACGACATGTGCGGCCCCAGTGCCCATCATGCCACATCTGTGGCAAGTATCATTTCCTTTATAGACGTCTGCCTCTTGATTTCCAGATGATTGTCCCCAATTTTTATCAGAATGTTTAAAATTATTATTTTTTGGGGAAAATCGGCCTCTTCCACGTCCACGCACTCGGCCATGGTAATTACCACGTCCTATCCCACGACTGTTGTAATTACCACGTCCACCCCTATGTATAGCATCTGGTGGATTAGAGCTTTCTATTGCATTAATCTCATGGGTGGCTAAGGACCCGTAGGTCTAAGATTATGATTTTTCAGCAAAAGATCATTATTTTGTTCAGCCACAAGTAGTACTGAGATTAGCTCAGAGTACTTTTTGAAAGCTCTGAACCTGTATTGTTCTGCCAATATGATATTGGAAGCGTGGAAAGTGGAGAGCTTTTGTTTATCATTTGCTCTTCTGTGATGGGATGATCACAATATCTAACAATGATACAATTCTAAACAATGTTGAATTGTAATCACTGACGTTTTAAAATCCTGGAACCTCAATTGGTCCAGTCATAATGTGCCTTTGGGAGAAGCACATTTTTTGATGCCCATATCTTTCATTTAGGCTATCCCATAGTTCTTTTGGATCCTCCACAAGTAGATATTTGGTTTTTAAACTTTCATGTAAATGATGTCTTAGGAGGACTAAGGCTTTTGCCTTTTCTTGTACAGTCGCAATTTTAACTGATGCGGCTGTTGTAGTTGCATCCCCTTGTTGGGTTGTCACATCTTTAATTGTATGTTCCAGTCCTTGGGCCTTTAAATTCATTTGGGCGTCCACCGTCCATTCTAAAACTTTTGCCCAGATAGATCTAGTATGTTAAATTGTATTTTCACTAGATATCCCATTCTTTTGACTACAAACATATAAATATTTGAAATTAGTAATAATGATAAATCACAAACACACACACACACACACACACACACACACACACACACACACATATATTATCTCCCCCTGATTTATATCATTATAATTATACATAAATAGTACAAACAAAAAAAAAACAAAAATAGCATACAATATTAATGAAGCAAAAAAAAAAAAACAAAAAAATACCAAAAATAGAAACAAAATACAGCAAGTGAATAAACAAAAAAAAACTTCCTAAAATGCACTTAAAGACATAAAAACAATTTATATTCATGTGCATTTTTCGTCATTCATTCGGGGGGGGAGATAATTTTTTTTTGTCTCCTACTTATCTATTAGGAGATATATCATTAATGCCATGAGGAGGAAAAAGAATCCGGCAATAAGAAATAAGTAGAGTCTTATTTTCCTAAAATCCTCCTCAAAAGAAGAAGATGAGGGTGGAGGACGATTGTTGTCGGCGTTAAACATGGTGGCCGGAAGGTTGGGGAAGAAGAAAAAAAATTATGGGTTTAGAGAAAAAAAATTGGAAGAAGATAAGGGATGTGTGGTGAAAATGAGGATGGGTAATCCGCTTTTATAGAGGGTTATCCCTAATTGTGCAGTTCAACTACAGTTAAAAATATACAACGTAATAAAATTTTAAGATTGACAAATATATATTAGAGCATGTTGGTAAATTGGTAATATAATATATGTAACTACAAATACAAAAAAGATAGAAGATTAAAGACAATAATATATAATAGTGTTCTGAATGCTTATTCACTGCATACATACAACATTATTGCACATATAAGAGATAATAATTTTATCACTTCACTAGGCTGTCCATATAGGTGGTAATTTTTTTAAAAGAATTAACCTGTCCATATCGGCAGTTCAAGAGCAAATAAATAAAATAACGTAAATAAAATATCCTTGCCCTCCATGAAGGTGGCGTTATTATCAAATTATTTGTTTTCTGCGTTAACAATATGGTGACGTTTACTACTAGTTTCTTCCTGTTAATCTCTGTCTCTTTTATTACTTGGCGGAGGTTGATTTTCTTCCTGTTGTGGGTTTTCTCTCGTATGAGTATTTGTACCGTCGTTAAGGTTACTGGGTCAGGAGTGTATGACATTTCCCCTCGCTGGGTTGGTAGTAAATGACACATTGTTTCGCTCTATCCAAAAATAAACACTCGAGACAGAGACATTGTGTAAAACAATGTTAATCCCGTTACATTGTTGATCCATGTTCGGATAGTAAAGAGTTGGGCTTGGAAAAAAAATTTAAAACTTAAAATAGAATGTATGTAAAGATTTTGAAGATACCTTTTAAATTTTTTTCGGTAGAACACTCGTGCTGATAACGTGTTGTGAGAAATATATATAGAAGGAATGTTATTGAATGGAATTTATCAAAAGAGTATTGTATATGAGTTGAGTGTATTCGCTTCTTACAAATGACAGTATTTATAGATACAAACTTTACTGTGTATTTTACAAATATCAACAATTGCAGCAACGGGCAAGAAAAACTCACCCATGCATTGAATGCATGTCAGGTGGACTTTTTTTTTTTGACGATAAAAAAAAAAAAAAAAGTCCACCTGACATGCATTCAATGCATGTCAGGTGGACTTCACTGTGCTTAACAGTGAAATTTGCCATTCCACTATTTTCGCTACAAAATATTAATTATTGGGACAAAGTGGAAAACTAACATCCTATCTTTGAGCATATTTGTGTGCCACTATGACTATGCATGGAATGATTTACAAAACTAACCTTCTCGAAACCTAAAACATACAAAAATGAGACTATGTTTGACTTGGCTAAAAACGTAAAACATACCAGAATTCTTTGATTAATGGTGATTTTCGTCTACTAAGATCTCAATTATCATGTCTTCTATTCGCCATCGAACCATTTAAAAGTTGTCTAAACTGTATGCACTTATCCTCCAAAATACCAATCTCAAAACCTATTAATAACGTAGATTACAGTTGTCAATCTTAAGTTTTTCATACCTTGTCTCTCTCCTCCTCATCCCAGCACGTCATCACCCATAACCTATATTACAGTTGTCAATCTTAAGTTTTTCATCTTCTTTTACCAACAATCTTAATATCTACTCAAACTTATCTTATGTGAGTCAACAACTTGTCATTCCCCATTTACAATTAATTTGCTTCATCTCAACCTCCATTTTTATCCCAATTACAGTTCGTCCATCTCACGCTTGATCATTTCTTCTTCTATTTTATAATTTTTAATTTAGTTCTCTATCCCCATTTTTTTATTTTCAGTTTAGTTCTTCGTGACAATATTAGTCATCAGATATGAGAGAAGGAGAAATTTTAATAGATAAAAATCAAGTAAGTACTTATTTTCTGTTAATATCTCATTATACCTTTAAATTTCTATGTCACACCTTTGATTTTTTTTTTTTCCAAATGAACCATACAAATTAAGAGATTAGCTGATAGATTGTGTCACCCTCACTTTTGTTTTCATATTGAAACTCCTTTGTTAATACTTCGTTTTACCATAAATATTACAAACAAACTATACATATAATTTAATGTCATAGAAGTAATATTTACACCTCGAACCAGCCCGTCGGCGTTGAGAAAGGGAATTAGCAGTTCGGTGTTCAAGTTGTTACACACCTAAAAACTATGTTTACTGCTAGTAGCCAAAAGCCAAGTCTAATTAGCCTTCCATATTTACAAAATTAGCTTAAAAAGTTTTCCCTAAAAGACTTGTTTTAATATCTACCTTTTAGCTTATATGTACTGTTGACACACTGATCTGCATCCCAAATGCAACAACCAAATGCAACATCTTCAAGAACCAATCTTAGTTATGATATATTGTCCAAGATTTTTTATGTTTAGAATAGAGGGTCAATGCCTCTTGCAGAAAAGCATGTTCTTTGGTCTCTTTCGAGCCTGAATGCGGAATTTGGATCGAGTTTCTTATGTTTCTTTTACAAGGAAAGAAAACTAGGTTAATCTCGGATGTGGGGAAAACCTAACTCATCCTTGCAGATGATGAAGAAGAGCCCAGGAGGAAGCTCCGACGAGAAGAGCCAGAATTGGTGATGAGTTTTACCCCAATTCGCAAGAAGGTATGCCGCTTGATTAGCTTCCCGGAAGCAATGTTGGACCAGTGGCGGAGCCAGGATTCTCAAAGTGGGGGGACAAATTACGGACATCGTGAATTCGGATAAAACTTTTATATCCAAAAACATTGCTACACAAATTGTTTAATACTTAACGTTTTATATCCGAAATTCTAAAATGCTTATAGGCGTGGGGTTTTCTAAAAGCAACAGGAGCCAACAAATTTGGTTGCACACCACTCACTAGAGACCATATGCAAGCTATGGAAAATGCATTATCTTTCAGTGAAGCTAAGTTTGAATGAAACTGATATTAAGATGCAAAGGCAACTATGGAGTTAAAAACACTCCAATAAGGGCAGACATAATCAAAGTGATTCCTATGAACTAAAAGAAAAAAAATACCCTATAGGTTATAGGTCATTTGTTGCAGTTAATATGACTACATCAATTGTCCTTAAGTACATTAAATTAAGCCACATAGTAACCTAATTAAACTAGGTTTGATAGTCATCTTTAAAAAAAGTACCATAGAAGTGAACAAGAGAGCAAGACTAATTTATTATGCAATTTATACAAATATATTAAAAGGCGTGCATAAACAAGAACATGTGCCACGTGGCGATCTCCCTAGGGAGTTTTAGTTCATGTAATCCATGTAGAATAATAAAAATTTAGAAATTGCATAGTATAGAGTTTGATCCCGAGACGTCAAGTACATATACTAAAGTCTTAACCACTAGGCTAAGTTTTATTTAGTGTTATTATCATACAGTATTATATTAATAAATGAAATTTTTTTCTTACCCGGAACATCGCCCGGGCCTAATAACTAGTTATCTATATAAAACAAAGCTCTGCACAGTGGATAATATAGTGCATATTAACTAGAAATTTGTCTTACCTCACTAAAAACCAAAATGGATGTCACCCAAAGAACCAATTTCACATAGAATTGTGAAGTCAAAGAATTTTTATAAGCAGGCATTTACACAGTTCACATTTGCCAATCAAAATCTTGGACTTGAACATCTATTTGGGCTTTACAAAATAAAAACCCATCCCGCACATTGAAAACCATCTTCACTTTCAAAAACCTCTACATACCCTCCCTTACCCTTCTTCCTCTTCAACTCTGCGCGAAAACCTAACAATGTCGGCGAAGATGCAGCCACAAATCATCTTTCTAAAAGAAGGCACAGATCATTCTTCCTTCATTTCTCAATTTCTCAATCATCCTTCGTCGCTTTTAGTTTCTCAGTTTTCTTTTGTAATTTTTTTAGAATTCTGTGAATATCTTTTTCCAGATTGGGGGGACATCTGTCCCCATGTCCCCCTAGCTGGCTCCGCCTCTGTGTTGGACCACGCAGGATTCAAGTTTGTTGAGATCTTGACCTGCATCGTAAATAATATTAGAAATTTCCCAAAGGATCTGCCACTGTCTCCTAATTGAATTAATGACCAATAAGTTGTCACCTTCCAATTCAAGCTTTCTTATATTAAGGGAAATAGCTGTCTTCAGACCAAAATAAAGGCCCATTACTTCCGCCATAAGGATGGAGAAGTTCAAGGGGATGTTTTCAACCCCGAGCTGGATTGGGTTGCCACTAAAGGTCCCTGATTATAAATCCAAAAGAGCAGTGTTGGCCTTCTGATTTTAATCCATCAAAATTTAACTTGTACCAGCCCTCTTTAGGCGATATTTACGCAACTTGACAAGGAATGGGTTGGGTAGACCGAGGGAATTTGTTGCACATATCATTCCCTTGCATATTTTTCTTCACTATTGTTAGTAATCCAAGCTTCATAGTTCTTTTGACAATTATTCATGCATTTTGAACGTTAATTTTTCATTCACTGAAGCAGATATTGTTGCGAAAAAACCAAATGAACCACCAACTTATCATGATTTTCTGAAGATCTTTCAAGGTACTTTTTGCTCGGATCAAATTTAAAATTACAGTCATATCTTCTTGAAGAATTATATCTTCCTTGATTTTCAGCCATTTACAGAGCTGCGAGATGGACTTAAATAAATCTTTCGAGAATGGTCAATCTAGGAGAAGGTGGTGAGTTGTCTCTGTGTGGTGGTTACAAAAAACACAGGGAAGGGGGACAACAACATGGCTTCGGAAGAGGCGTTCCTTTGTCGAGAGGCCATCATTACAAATTTTTCGAATGAAGTTGCTAACCTTGGGAGGCACATGGATCTTCCAAATTAACCTAAAGGAGCATTTTTGGATATTTTCTGGCGTAATTCCTTGAATAAGGAGCGTCGCATATTTGGTAGTAAATTCCCCACTAGGAGTGAGTCTCCAATACATTTTATCTGGTGTTATTTCACTATTTTTATAATGACATATAATTAAAGTTTGCATATTATTAGCTTAATTCGGTTTTTAGTTTTCTTGTTAGAAGTAATTTGTTTATGTCTTAGTTCTATTTCTCTAGGTTGTTTTTCTTTTGTTTATTTTATTCGTTTAGTTTTAATTCGTATAATTTTCTTTAGGTTTCACAAATAAAATGATAAATACTTTATGACGATTTGATTAAGGTGTTTAATCAAGTTTAAAATTATTTATAATTTATTTGTGTTATCCGATTTATCTTATGGTTGTAACAAATGAAATATATTAAGATTCCATAATATTTTGTTTAGTTAAATATGTGCGCAGCATTGTTGTTGTTCCTACAAACAAGGAGCCGCCAAACATTAACCTAAGCAAGCGCCTAACAAAGTGAATGTTGAGGTAGTTCCTAGAATTTAGGAACCACAACAACCTAGCTATTTGTAAGGCGTGTGATCATGGAGAAATGGCTGAGATCATGGCTGAGATCGTGGAAGCCCAACTAAACCAACTGCTAACGAAAAATTTACAACGGACAAATTATGGAGAAGTGGCTGAGGCTACGTGTGATCATGGAGAAGATCATGGAGAAGTTGCGGAGAAGAATTCGAGTAGATAGGTCTCTACAAATAGTTGTTTGTAACAGATCTTTTAGGAAGACTTTCAGAATTTTATGTAATATTCTTAGTGAAAGTTTACTCGGTTTTTCTTCTTCTTAGACATTGATGTATTATAGATTGGGTTGAGAGAATCTAAGTCTGTAATCATTTTGAGAGAAAGAGAAAGAGAAAGAGAAGAGAGAAAGAGAAAAGACTTCGAGTGAAGTCAAGGGAGAAGTCAACTGTTCAGGGGGAACAGGCTGACTGGGAACCAGTTCCTAGAGGAACAGAGTTGGTCCGAGTTTAGGTTGTACAAAGAGAGTCTTTTGGCCTAAAAGTGATTAAAGAGAATTGAGTCAAAATCCTTCGTGGTCAAGGTTTTTCTTCCTATTGGGCCTAGGAAGTTTTCCTTGTAAAAATCCCGTGTCTCTAGTTCTTTCTTAATTCATGCAATTATTTCTTTCTTACTTATTCATTCTTTTATTTCCGCAAAAAGTTTGAAAATCTCTCCAACTACAATTCACCCCCCCCCCCTCTTGTAGTTGCTTAAGTGTTTGTCCAAGACTAACAATTGGTATCAGAGCCTAATTCCTCCAAAATCAGTTAACACTGAGGAGCTAGTTCTTGTAAACGATGAACACATCAGGAAAAAGATTGGAAGAAGGTTACTCAACTCAGCGTCCACCCATGTTTAATGGCAAGTATTATCCATATTGGAAGAATCGTATGGAAATCTTCATCAAGGCCGAAAACTATCAAGTTTGGAGAGTAATAGAGATTGACGACTTCGAAGTCACAGAGAAAAATGAAAAAGGTGAAGACATCCCCAAGCCTCTCTCAAAATTTGAAAAAGACGACTTCGACAAAATGGAGATGAACAACTTGGCAAAGAAAATTCTTCACTGTGATCTTAGTCCCCATGAACACAATCGAGTCATGGGATGCAAGTCAGCCAAGCAAATGTGGGTTACTCACGAAGGAACAAACGAAGTCAAGCGATCGAAGATTGACATACACATGTACAAATATGAGCTATTTCAAATGAAGCCTAAGGAGTCTGTTCAAGAGATGCTCACAAGATTCTCCAACATCATAAATGAACTTGAATCTCTAGGAAAGATCATCACTCCCGAGGAACAAGTACGTAAAGTTCTACGAAGTCTTCCTCAGGATGAAAAATGGATGGCAAAGGTACTGCCTTGCTTGAAACTAAAGATTTCACCACTTCAATATCGAACAACTTTCCGGTTCCTTGTTAACTCACGAAATTCATCTAGGAACTCATGAAGTTGACTCTAATAGGCCTAAGGCCTTGGCTCTCAAGTCCGATGATCTGGAGGATTCAGAAACTGATGATGAAGAGGCAGCACTGATCGTGAAAAGATTCAAAAAGTTCTTCAACAAGAACTACAAAGGGAAGAACTGAAAAAGCCGGAAAGTTAAGCTTGTCACAAGTGTGGAAGTCCGGATCACTTCATAAAGGAATGCCCTCTCTGGGAAAATGAAAGAGCAAAGGAAAGTACAAGGAGAAGGGAAAGGAACAACAAAAACCTTTCTCAAAAGTTGATATGAGAAGGGCCATGGTAGCTGCCTGGGGAGAATCCGATTCAGACGAGGAGCAGGAACAACCAGAAGAGGAGACAGCACTTATGTCTCATGGCAAAAAGACGAAGAAGAAGACTTGCCAAACAACAAGGTACGCATAAATGTTATTGAAGAAGAGTTAAAAGAACTTTCAAAGAATCAATTAATAAAACTACTTTTGGAAACTTAGATGACTACAAGGCCATTTGTGTTAGAGAAGAAAATTTAGAAAATCCTTAGAAGTCAGCAAAAGTCATTCAAATTGGTTTAAAACAGTGAATACAAACATTGAAGAAAGTTTCTTTGAAGTCTTTGATGAAAACCGACGTATTCGAGAAGCTTTTGAAAATGCTAAAAATGAAAATTATTCTTGAATATGGAAATGGCTGAATTGAAACTATTTCGTTCCTGAAGGAACCAGTTCCTCTATAAGTACCAGATCCGAGTTCGAAAAGTTAAAATTCGAACATGAAAAAGTTTATAGTAAATATCTGGTACTTAAAGAGAAAATGGAATCTTCAAGAACGACTCTTCCTGATCCAGTAAGCTGGATACAAAAATATAAAAAGAAGAGAAGAAGTGGGCTAGGTTTCAATCACAAGAAGAAAAACAAAATGAAAAAATATGTTGATCTTCCAAGCAGCCGAATATGCTCTTACTGTGGGAACAGTGGACACTTAGTGTCTGACTGTTCCTCCAGAGAAGAACATATTGAAATGAAACCCACTTATTAAACAAGTTTGGAAAGTTAAGAGAAATACTAGCCCACAGAGGAACCCAAGTCAAACTGGGTTCCTACCACTGACTGATTGCTTTGATCAGGCTAAAGTGAGGGGGAACAACCTGTGGTACCTCGATAGCGGTTGTTCTAAACACATGACAGGAGATAAAGAGAAATTTCTCTCGCTTTCAGCCTATGATGGAGGAACTGTGACCTTCGGAGACAATCTTACCGGTAACATAGTTGCAATGGGAAGGTAGGAAAGTCTAAGTCACATTCCATAGACAATGTATTTTTGGTCGAGGGTTTAAAACATAATCTGCTTAGTATTTCTCAATTTTGCGACAAAGGGAACAGTGTAAATTTTACTGATGAACATTGTGTAGTAAGTAATCAGGAACAGGTACCAAAATTCTAGAAGGAACAAGGAAAGGGAACACCTATTGTTGATCTCAACCTTGTTCCTAGGAACAATCTAACTGTTTAAGTGCCGTCGTAATGAACCACTTCTTTGGCATAAAAGATGTGGTCACGCAAGTATGACATTACTCCAGAAGCTAAGTGGTAAGGACTTGGTGGTTGGATTACCAACTATCAAAGTCTCAAACCATGAAGTTTGTGGACCTGTGCAAAAGGTAAACAAGTTAGATCCTCGTTCAAATCAAAGAAAATGGTAAGCCACAAAGTCCCTTGAATTGATTCATATGGACTTGTGTGGCCCTGTTCGAATCCAAAGTCGATCTGGTAAGAGATATGTGCTTGTAATAGTTGATGATCTTTCAAGATACACTTGGGTTATTTTTATTCATAGCAAAGATGAAACATTTGATGAATTTGTTAACTTTGCTAAAAGAACTCAAAGAATAAGTGGTTTTAAAATTAAGCACTTGCGTTGTGATCATGGGAAGGAGTTTGAAAACTCAAAATTTGATGAGTTTTCAGCATGAAGGTCTTGATCACAACTTCTCAGCTCCTAGAACCCACAACAAAATGGCGTGGTAGAACGGAAGAATCGCACTTTGGAGGACATGGCAAGAACAATGATATAGCAAGCAATCTTCCGAAAATTTCTGGGCTGAAGCAGTGAATACGGCATGCTACATAATCAATAGAGTCATGCTAAGACCTATTTCTTGAAGACCCCTTATGAGCTACTAAAGGAAGAAAACCCAATATCTCATACTTTAGAATCTTTGGCTGTAAATGCTTTGTACATAACAATGGTAAAGACAATTTAGGAAAGTTTGATGCTAGAAGCGATGAGGCTGTTTTTATTGGATATGCTTTAAGTAGTAAGGCATATAGAGTTTACAACAAAGAACAATGTGTGTTGAGGAAAGTTCCATGTTATTTTCATGAAACTAACTCTCTGCAGGAACTAAGTCACGAAAATGACTTTGAAATAGGACTGACTCGTATTGAGGAGTCATAAACATTGATGAGGAACTAACACCTGCAGGAACCGACAAAAAGCATATTCCTGAAGAAGAGATAGTGTTCCTGATCCTGTTATACAGGAGGAACAGCACCAGAAATTCATCCAGAGAACGAGACAATGAAGCTCCTCAACTGGAGGAGCAGAGACAAGAAGATTTGAACCAAGACCGGAAACACTTAAAACCCATCCATTGGATTTAATAGTAAGTGATATTGAAAAGGGAACTCAAACGAGATCCCAACTGAAAAATTTTGTGCTTTCCATGCCTTTTTGTCTATGACAGAACCACGAGATCACAATGATGCCCTACTGGAGTCTGACTGGATAAACGCCATGCAAGAGGAACTGAATGAGTTCCAGAGGAACAAGGTCTGGCACTTGAGACCAAGCCTAAAAACCAAAAGGTATTGGACTAAAATGGGTCTTCAGGAACAAGCTAGAGAGCATGGAACAGTCATAAGAAACAAAGCCAGACTCGTAGCCAAAGGGTCAAATCAACAAGAAGGTATTGACTTTGATGAAACCTTTGCTCCTAGCTAGAATAGAAGCAATAAGAATTTTGATTGCCTTTGCATCATTCATGGGTTTTAGGTTGTACCAATGGACGTCAAATGTGCCTTTTTAAATGGATATTTGATTGAAGACGTCTATGTGGAACAACCTCCTGGTTTTGAAAACCCGGATCTTCCAATCATGTCTATAAGCTAGATAAAGCTCTTTATGGGCTTAAGCAAGCTCCTAGATCATGGTATGAAAGACTTTCAAAATTCTTACTTTCTAATGATTTTATAAGGCAAAGTTGATAGGACCCTGTTCCTTCGATCCAAAGGAACAGACATCCTAGTGGTTCAGATTTATGTGGATGATATAATTTTTGGTGCAACTAACGAATCTCTTTGTAAAGAATTTGCTGAGTTAATGCGTAGTGAATTTGAAATGAGTATGATGGGAGAATTAAACTTCTTTCTTGGTTTGCAAATCAAGCAAACTGAAAGAGGAACAATGATCCATCAACAAAAATACGTAAAGAGTTATTGAAAAAATATGGAATGGATCAAGCAAAAACAAACCATACTCCTATAGGAACAGGTACAAGGTTAGATGAGGATCAAAGTGGTAAGTCCGTAGATCAGAAACTCTATAGAGGTATGATTGGCTTCTTACTCTATCTAACTGCAAGTAGGCCTGATATATCCTTTAGTGTTGGTTTATGTGCAAGATTCCAATCAAATCCTAAGGAATCCCATTTGACAGCTGTTAAAAGGATTCTTAGATATTTGAAAGGAAGTGATGACTTTGTTGTTCTATCCTCGAAGTGACATCTTTGATCTTAAGCTATTCCGATGCTGACTATGCTGGAGACTTGGTGAATCGCAAAAGTACATCTGGTATTATCCAGTTCCTAGGATCAAGCTTGGTTTCTTGGAGCTCAAAGAAAAAAAACCGTTGCTCTTTCCACAGCAGAAGCTGAATACGTGGCTAGCTGCCTATGTTGTCTCAGGATTGTGGATAAGCAACAGGTACGTGACTTTGGCATAAAATTCAAGTGTGTTCCTATATTTTGTGACAATACTAGTGCTATTTGCATTTCCAAGGATCCAGTTCATCACTCTAGAGTCAAGCATATTCACATTAGACATCATTTCCTAAAAGACAATGTAGAGAAAGGATTAGTCAAAGTTGATTTTGTCCTACTGAAAATCAAATAGCTGACATATTGACTAAACCTCTATCTAGGGACAGGTTTGAAAAGATACGCTTGGAACTAGGAATGATAAAAATTGTTTAAATATGCACATGATGTTGATTCCCCCAAATTGTTTCTTACTAAGTACGTCCTGCAATCTTCATTAGGGCTGGCAATGATGCGAGTCGAGTTCGAGTTTGAATAAACTCGACTCGAACTCGAAAACTCATACTCAAACTCGACTCGACTCGAAAACTCGCGAGTTTCAAATTTTCAAGCTCGAACTCGAAACCTAAACTCGAACTCGAACTCGAACTCGTTTCAAGCTCGAACTCAAACTCGTTTCCAGCTCGAACTCGAACTCGTTTCAAGCTCGAACTCGAACTCGTTTCAAGCTTTTTGGTCATTTGATATAGTTCTATTTTTTATAGAAGAAATTTTTGCTTTGCTTTTTGGTCATTTTATACACTTTTTTTTTCATTTTTTAAAAAAAGAAAAGTACAAGTATTTTATATAGAAAATAAAAGTTAAAATTTCTTAAAAAAATTAAAAGTATATATATATAAAATTATATCGAGTATTTCACGAGTTTCTCGAGTCGAGTATTGAGTTGCTCAACTCGACTCGTTAACCTGACGAGTCGAGTTCGAGCTCGAGACGAGCTCACTCGAGTCGAGCTTTGACCGATCTTTCACCGAGCTGAGTTCGAGTAGCTCGCGAGCTGTCTCAACTCATTGCCAGCCCTAATCTTCATGAATTAATTTTCATACACCTAGGGTCAAGTATAAGGACTCACATATGTCTCTGAATATTACCCTTAGTGTCCTTGCACATATTTGGTATGCATGCAGTTTGTATATTATGGACACATTTTTATCATATGCAAGAGTAAATTTTTTTTTTTGATTTTCCTCCAAATTTCTTTGTTTCTTTTTCTTTTCACATCTTCCGTCCAAAAATAAACACATTAATCTGAATTATGCCCAAAATTAAGCGTTCAATTAATCTAAAGTTAAGTGAAGTAACTTCATTAATTGCCTTCCGAAATCCCATAAACCGCTTCATTAAACCCATCTTTCCACTTCTTTTCACACGGAATCATGATAACTTTATAAACTTAACACATCAAATCACCGACCCTTCATAATTTGTCACACATCAATTCACAAGTCTCTCTCTCTCTCTCTCTCTCTCCACATTCTCATCTTCAACCTCACAAAACTTCTGTCAACATGTCTTCCAAGACTCAAACCTCTGATGTTCATGCAAATTTACCGAAAGAGAAAACACCATCTCCTGAAGAAGTAAGTGCTCAAGAATCATCCAAGACTGACGCAGATTCTTCTGGGTCAAAATCGACATCTTCTTGACCAGTTTCTCTCTCCCCGAAAAAGGAAAAAGGTGATCATGAAATTGAAAGCGAATAAGAACAAGAAATCGCTGTACCTACAAAACGAGGTAAGAAAACAAAATCTTCACAATTTCTTGTGGGCTTTTGTGGATACATTGCATGGTGCAAAAAGTCTAAATGGAATGAGTTGTTGAAAATTTTAAAATTTCAAAAGTGGTTGAAAATTGTTAGCATAGATGAGGGTCTTTTTGAGTCCGAGATGAAAGCTTTTTGTTCTGGGTTTACAATAACAGAGGGTGTTTGTGTGTCGGTTGTCAACGGGTCAGTAGTTACAATTACTGAGAAGAAACTTGGGGACTGGTTTGATATTCCTAATGAGGGTTACAAAGACTACATTAAGGGTAGGGCTAAGTTGAACATAAATGGAGTCACTAATGCAAAAATTCTTGCTTTCTTTAACGATAATTCTAATGCTTTATCTTTAGATCAAAAAGAGTTGTCTCCATTTCATAAGCTGCTGTTTCAGTTGGTTTGGCGTTTTATTTTACCTCGCTCCTCCAAAAGAACCCAGGAAAGCCTAATGGATCTTTCCATTATGTATTGCCTTGCTGAAAACATCAAAATCAACCTTACCTCTCTGATAATTGCACATCGCTCTCACTGCATTACCCACAACACCAAAGTGGGTTATCGTAATCTTCTGTCCTATGTCTTCAAACAATGCAAGATTAAACTCCCTTCTAGTCCCTCCTTTTCCCTTGAACCAGAAAACTATCTTACAAAAGAAACTTTGACTAGGCTGAGTTTGAGGTTGGTGAATGGGAAGCTAGATTGTGAGAGAGAAGAAACTCCGGTTAAGGTTGAAGTAGGGAGTAAGAGAAAGTTGGATGAAGAAGGGGTTGCCAGTGGATATGTCTGAAAAAGCCAAAGGTTGGCTGGGTCTAAGTTTCAGAAGGAGCAGGATCAAGCTGAAATAATCTTTATTCACCTAGATTCTGATCCTGTCCCTTCTACTGCAGTGGATTTCCCCTTACTTTCTACAACAGGGCTTAACAAGATGCTCCAGGAAATTCAGGATTCCTTGACCCTCCTACACACCAAGATCAATGCCATTGAAGCTATTGTTCATGTTCTGGACTCTCAGCAGCAGGATCACCTACTTGCAATCAAGAATGCTGATACTGGGATCAGAAACAACGTGGACGGTGTGATTTCCAAGATAGATTCTGTAGTCTCCTCTCTCTTCAAACGAACCAAATCCTAACTTCTCTTACCTTTGGATATTTTAAACAATTTTTTTGGGGCTGTAATTATTAAACACTCTTTTGGATTCTTCTTCTTATGTCCTTCTGAGACATATGAAGTACCTTTAATATTTTCTTTGCTTTCTTCATTTTCTTTCTCATTAATCTGCATATTGATTGCTTCTTGCTGTCCCTAATGTTACTTTCTGCCTGCCTATTATGTTTGTGTGTTTGGATGGCTAATATTATGAGATATCTGTTTGAGCAACTTGCTTGGTGCCTAGACTGTTGACTCTCCAGTGCTGCAGGTACAACATTTGGTTTTGATAATGACAAAGGGGGAAGAGATAGTGTGTGTACACAAAAACTAATTTTTTTATCATAGTTCCTTGTATATTCTGCTCATCTCTGTTCCTACCTATGTCTGATCCTGTTCCCAGTCTGTAGAGTTGTTTAAACTAGGTTAGATTGTGGATAGTTTGTGTAGTTTCTTTTCTATGTAGTTTAGAGTTGTTTTTTTTTCAAAAATAAAAACCTTAAAATTTTTTTAAAATTAATTGTCATAATCAAAAAGGGGGAATTTTGTTATTTCACTATTTTGATAATGACATATAATTAAAGTTTACATATTATTAGTTTAATTCGGTTTTTAGTTTTCTTGTTAGAAATAATTTGTTTATGTCTTAATTCTATTTCTCTAGGTTGTTTTTGTTTTGTTTATTTTATTCGTTTAGTTTTAATTCGTATAATTATCTTTAGGTTTCACAAATAAAATGATAAATACTTTATGACGATTTGATTAAGGAGTTTAATCAAGTTTAAAATTATTTATAATTTATTTGTGTTATCCGATTTATAGTATGGTTGTAACAAATGAAATATATTAAGATTCCATAATATTTTGTTTAGTTAAATGTGTGCGCAGCATTGTTGTTATTCCTACAAATAAGGACCCGCCAAACATTAACCTAAGCAAGCGCCTAACAAAGTGAACGTTGAGGTAGTTCCTAGAATTTAGGAACCACAACAACCTAGCTATTTGTAAGGCGTGTGATCATGGAGAAATGGCTGAGATCGTGGCTCAGATCGTGGAAGCCCAACTAAACTAACTGCTAACGGAAAAGTTACAAAGGACAGATTATGGAGAAGCGGCTGAGGCTACGTGTGATCATGGAGAAGATCATGGAGAAGTTGTGGAGAAGAATTCGAGTAGATAGGTCTCTACAAATAGTTGTTTGTAACAGATCTTTTAGGAAGACTTTCAGAATTTTATGTAATATTCTTAGTGAAAGTTTACTCGGTTTTTCTTCTTCTTAGACATTGATGTATTATAGATTGGGTTGAGAGAATCTAAGTCTATAATCATTTTGAGAGAAAAAGAGAAAGAGAAAGAGAAGAGAGAAAGAGAAAAGACTTCGAGTGAAGTCAAGGGAGAAGTCAAATGTTCAGGGGGAACAAGCTGATTGGGAAGCAGTTCCTAGAGGAACAGAGTTGGTCCGAGTTTAGGTTGTACAAAAGAGAGTCTTTTGGCCTAAAAGTGATTAAAGAGAATTGAGTCAAAATCCCTCGTGGTCAAGGTTTTTCTTCCTATTGGGCCTAGGAAGTTTTCCTTGTAAAAATCCTGTGTCTCTAGTTCTTTCTTAATTCATGCAATTATTTCTTTCTTACTTATTCATTCTTTTTTTTCCGCGAAAAGTTTCAAAATCTCTCCAACTAAAATTCACCCCCCCCTCTTGTAGTTGCTTAAGTGTTTGTCCAAGACTAACATCTGGATATCATTCGTTGGGATCGTGGTATTGATAATTGCTTGGACTATTTGTCCCAGGAGATAATTTTTGAGTGCTTGGGTATTCCATGTTTTGTTTGACAGAAAGAAGTCTTCTACTTTTTGCTCGTGGTTTCTCTACGTCGGGGCTTTATCTGTTAATGGGTATGGGAAAAGCCAATTGTCTTTCCAAAACATGATGGTTTTAACATTATCCACCTTCCATTGACGTCCTTTGGTGAAAATGGGTCTTAATTTCGTTAAGTTTTTCCACTGCGAAGAAGCTATTTGGGAGGGTTCATACTCAAATAGGGAGTGAGATTTTAAATATCTTTTCTTTACTAGTTGGACCCAAAGATTGTTTCGAATCTACTAGGATTCGCCATAGGAGCTTCATTGCATTACTTTGTTGTTGACATCCGCTTTCTGGAGTCCTAAACCACCTAAGAATTTTGGCTTGCATATCATATTCCATCCAATTGGATTAGGAGTTGTCTTATATGGCTCACGGTTCCAAAAGAAAGTCTGACAAATCTTATCTATGTTTGAGAGAGTATTTCCTGGTAATGAGAAGCTTTGGAATTAGTGAGTTGGTTTTGCAGCCAAGCATGACTTGATTAGAGTAGTTCTACTAGCTTGGGAAATAGAGTTAGCATTCCATTTTGACAGTGGGTTTGTGGCGCTTAAGATTATTTTACCAAATGGGGAGGAGTTAACTCTTGTATCTATTATAGGGCAGCCTAAGTAGGATTCTAAAGAGGACACATGGTCCATGCCTAGTATGTCTTGGAATTCTGTTATTAGGTGATTTGGAACATTGCTGGTACATTAGAACGCCGCCTTATGATAATTAACGAGATGTCCTAATATGGTGCAGTACTTATTTAGAATATCTTTTATTAATTGGCAAGATTAGTGGTTTGCTTTTGTTAAAATCATGGTGTGATAAGCAAACGTTAGGAATGGGATTCTCATTCTTGCATGACTCGGGCTTACCCCAAGAGCTTGCGTCCTTTCTGGTCCATCGTAGTACAATTGTCTAGCCAGGAGTTCTGCACGTAGAATGATTTGATATGGGGATAGAGGGTCCCCCTATCTAATTCCCCTGGTTCGAAAAAATTGCTCAGACGGGATCCCATTGAGTAGGACAAAAAAAGATAATGTGGCAATACATTCTCTGATCTATTGAATCCATTGTTGATAGAATCCCAATTTCTCCAGTGCGGTGATTATATAACCCCATTCTACTTTGTCGTATGCTTTCTCCATGTCCAACTTTATAGCTATCCAACCAGAGGATCCTGTTTTTCTTTTAAATGCATGAAATACTTCATGAGCCATAATAATATTATCCTGGATTAGTCTTTCGGGAACGTATGCTCCTTGGAGGGGGTGAATACTTTTTCCAAGACTTGTTTTAGCCTATTTACTAGAATTTTTGATATAATCTTGTATATTGTGGAGCATAGGCTAATCAGGCGGTAGTGGTTTGCTGCACTTGGGTTCCTCGCCTTTGGGATTAGGGCTATGAATGTATGATTAATTTGCTTTAGAAGCTTCCCTGAATGAAAGAAAGCTTTAACTGCTCTAATTACTGACTTTTTGATGATGCCCCAATATTTCTGGGAAAATAGTGGGGGGTGTATCCAGCTGGCCCTGAGGATTTGTCCGGGTCCAATTAGAAAACTGCTTCCTTGATTTCTTGGTTCGAAATCTGGGCATAAAGTTCCAAGTTTTCTTCGTGGGTAATTATCGGGTCAAAATGACTTGCTTGGTTTGCTTTAAAACATTCTTTAAAATCCTCTTCTACTAGTTTTCTAATGATTTTGGGGTTTTGGGAATTGACATTATTATTTGCAGTATAGTTTTTTAGCAAATTTCTGTTTTTTTTTTAATCGAAGCAACCCTATAGAAAAAAGTATTATTTTGGTCGCCTAGCTTCATGTCTTTTATTTTACCTTTCTGTTGCCGATAAGCTGTTGAGAATTTTAATAATATACAATACAAGTTCTTTTTATTTATGGATGTTTTGTTATCAATAATGTGAGGTTGTATTTGGCCCATTTGCTCTTCTGTTTTCCTTATTTGCTCTATTACATTACTAGATTTATTACGACTCCATTCTTTTACTTTTACTTTCACCATTTTACACTTTTGAGAGATATAAAACATATGCCATTGAGTCTTTTATTCCTTATATTTGCTACTAAGATTGAAAAATCTTTTCGAAACGTCCATGCTTTTCAAATCTAAACGGGAGTGCTTTAGTTATTTCTTTGTCTTTATTAAAACTAGTTGTATTTGGCAGTGGTTCGAAGAGGTAAATACATGATTTATTATGTTTGCTGCCGGGAATTGCTCTATAAACTTTTTTGACGCCATCCCTCTATTAAGTCATTCCCATATGTTTTTTCTCCCATTGATTTTTTCCTCCATGTAAATGTTTGACCAGAGTAGGGGATATCTATTATGTATAGTTTAACCCTTATCCTTTCTATTCGTTTGAATCAGGCAAGAGAGGGCACTGCCCCCTTTCTTTTCTTGCATATTTCCTATCTTATTGTAGTACCCCAATAATAATATGCATAGTGGATAAAGAATTCACAAATTGAATTAATTCTCTCCAAAATTGATTCTTCTCCGCATAGGTTGGTGGGGCATATATAAAAATAGCAATGAAAATTGATATTAGAGTTTAGAATACATATCTCACTTGCAATAAAGTGATTGGCTTTTAGCATTACTCTTAGATTAAAAGGGTTTACAATGTTGTGTTTCCAAAAGAGCCATAATCCTTCGGAGAGGCCAATAGTAGGGACATAATCAAAAAATTGAAACCCACAGTTACGAGTTAAATCACGAGTAGGGGGATACATGTTTTATTTCACTTAGTGCCATAATACTAACGTGATTGGCAATGCAAAAGTCGCGTACTTCATTCATAACATTCTTTCTCATAGCACCCCCAATGTTCCAAAAGCCAATACTCATGATAACTTAATTGAGCGATTAGTTTCTTGCCCTCTTTAGAGAGGTAGAGGCTGCATCATCTTCTTTGCCATCCTTTTCCTTTCTCTTAGTAGCATCCGACGGGAGAGAGAAGTTGGAATTTGCTGGCTGCTCAACCTCAAGTCCTTCAATACGTTTCAAGAAGGAGTCATCTGAGTTCAAGGAGTGAAATGGACTGACAACCATGTTAGAGTGACTCGTGCTCTCACTAATGTTATCTAGCAGTATTGAGACTTTCTCAAGATTATTCCGCCACATTTCTTTATCCAGTTTGTCTAGCTGATCTTCTACGGAGTTAGTGTCTTTAATGGGGCTGAAAACTTGAAGGATTTGGCAGCCCTTTTCTCAATAAAGTGTTCTGAAATATTGATTAAGTAGTTGGATTTAGAAAAATATCTTCGAAAGGATTTATCTATAGAATAGGTAACGAAGAACTGCTTTATGGAATGGAAATATATAGTTGTCTGTTTCATTTGGAAGATCTGTGGTTTTGCTAAAGTAGTATAGATTATCATCTCATCTTATTTCTACTGTGTATGGTTTTGTTATATCAATATTCATCTATTTGAATACATGGAGTAATTTTATGAAAATTGATTAACGATACGAGTATATTTTAAGCCACTAAAATGGAATTCTAGTTGAACAATGTGTACTCAGTTTTTCTTATTTTGTTCTTGGAACCTGTCTAGGTGGGGGCAGAGTTCATTGTTAGTGATCTTTTGCTAGCTTCATTTCTCTCTCCTCTGTTTTTGCCAATCTGTTTCCGCAATTTTCTCCAACATGCAACCCAAATTTTCTCCTTTTTTCTGCATTAAAGTTTTAGATCTCTTCGAGTTATTGAATTTAGGCATAAAAATCGTCCAATTCGGAGTTCGGAGTTGTGAGTTATAGCCTTTGCAAGTTTGGTGTTGCTGCTGATTTTCTTGATGCGTCGCTGCTACTGTTCATCAGTGCCGTTATTGTTGTTGAGTTTTTAATCAATTTTGAATTTCTTTGGCAAGGTATAAATTTTGAATTAAGTTGTGACCCTTATTTCATCAATTGTACAAATTTATATGTTCTTAATAATTCTGATTTTCACAAGTATAATTGAAATTATTATTGATTTGCAAAATTAGATTATGGGATTGAAATTGGTATTATTTGGATTGTTGAGATTAAAGATTAGAACTTTTGTTCAATTACTTAGATTGAAACTCATGTTGAATTATATTATAATCTTCTATTTTGTTAAGTAAACTATAAAAATCAGCTTGTTGATTTGGTTTTAAGTAATTAAGTATATTCTGAACCGGGTATTGTTTTGTAAAATCTTATGTCAAACTAGAGTTGGATTGGAGAAATTGAACTTGCAATGATATTATGTGATTGAGAGGAATGAGTTGATTAGAGTTAGCTTATGACGTTAATGTTGAGTATAATGGAAGGAAGTGGATTAGTTCTTAAATGATTATTGGAATGGTACTTGAGTGGAATTCGGGAATGAGATTAGTCAAAGAGAAATGGACTAGTTTTCAAGTATAAGAGTGTATGAGTATATTCTGATTTTTATTTTGTTTTATTGATATGATCATGGACATAATTTATGGAGTTTAAGATGGAGATCAAGTTTCAATCATTCCCCTATCATTTCTATGAAACTCGAATTGTTGCAACTAACATCTCAATCAATGTTCTTCATAAAAATATATCTATCATTAGATTCCTTAATTCTCAAGATAAACTCTTACTCTCCTAGTTTAGGATTCGATAATCACGCATAGTAAGAAAAATGTTTCATGGTCTCTAACACCAATTACCCATATTCTTTACTTATAATCTTACTTGTTAACTATAAATAAAGGCCCTTATTCCTACTGCCATGATCATGCTTAAACTCACGAATCACAGAAAAAATGGCTCTTGAATATTATGTTATGAATCTTGTGAAATCACATTCGATGTTTCGGAAAAATAGTATTTTACAAATGAAGTTTACTGAACTAACTTGTTCATGAATCTAATTCTCGTTAACTATTGTTTATATATTATAATGCAGTAGGTTTAAGGTCCTAAGTTTCTAGATTTATCATGCAATTATCATTAACTTACAAAGGCACAACAAAATCCATCTTCCGTCCATTCGTACCTTTACTTGTTCTTTCAATGTTATGTATCATTCAACATGCATGCAATAATATTTACATATCTTATACTTGAACTAGCATATACGTATTACTTATTATCATATAAAGACTCAAACTTTAAGCCCACATTTTTCCAATAAAGAGGTTTCACCAACATGAAACAACTAGAAACCCATGTTAATCAAGAATCTTGTGTACCTTAATTCCTAGCTTAATTCCTTCCAAAATGGTTGCAAAAGTTCGATTCTTTACTCCTTAATGAGACCTTCTTCCTCTTGTTCTTCAATTTTTCCTTTGTTTTTTCTTGAAATTCTTGGCTACCCAATATGCACTAGAATGGGACGTGGTTCTAGCGTGAAGGTGGTGGTGATCTTGAGTTGTTCTGGGCTAAGAGATATTGGTGGAATTTGAGTGTGAGAATTCAACTGGAAGTTTCCTTATAATTATACTGGGTTGTGATACTTAAGTTTTTGGCTTATGGTACTTGGAATTTTCTGGACGGTCCTGCTAGCTAATTACACTTAACATTCATAAATCTCAATTAACACCTAATAACCTCGAAATTTACATTCACTCGCAGCGAAAAACATAATCTATAAAACGATCCTAGACCTCTGGGTCAGGGCCCACAACAAATCATCCTCAATAACCAAATAACAGATTACATAATACCTTACTCGATTTCCCGAGCAATATAATATTATATTCACAAATAAGGATATATACTCCTAAATACAACCTCGAACCATTAAATCTAATTATAACCTTGATACCCAAATTCTTCCTTTTACTCCATTCCGAGCTTTCCACAAACGAACCTGCAAGATCACTAACAATGAACTCTGCCCCCACCAGGACAAGTTCTAGGAACAAAATCAGAAAAACTGAGTACACATTATTCAACCAGACATCCTTTTTAGTGGCTTAAAATATACTTGTATCGAATCAATTTCGTAAGATTACTCCATGTATTTAAATAGATGAATATTGATATAACAAAACCATACACATTAGAAATAAGATGAGAAGGGCTGCGCTGAAAAAGGCCTGTAGGCTGCGCTTTTTGACAGCAACCCTTTCAATAGCAGCCCTTCACTTTTTAAGTAGGGCTGCGCTACACAAGCGCAGCGTAGCCCTTCACAAGGAAGGGCTGCACTTTTTAGGTAAAAGCGCAGCCCTTCAAGCTTAGAAGGGTTGCGCTTTTAAGGTAAAAGCGCAGCCCTTCTAAGCTAGAAGCGTTGCGCTTTTACCTAAAAAGCGCAGCCCTTCCTACCAAAAAAAAAAAAGAATAATTTTTTTTTTTTGACATTTTTTTACTCATATATTAATCTCACATTTTCTGAATGTTAACATTTGCATTAAACTTTAAAGTAAACCATCCAAATCCATAAGAGAAGAAATTACAGAAGAGAAGAAACTACATAAGAGAAGAAATTATAGATCTACAATGCAACTAAACCCAAATATACAGAAGAGAATAAATTATAGATCTACAATGCAACTAAACCCAAAACAAAAAAAAAGAACGAAACGAAAAGGAACAAAAACTAATATACAGAAGAGAAGAGATTATAGATCTGAAAATACAAGAACATTGATCAAAACAAAGATTAAGAAATTATAGATCTGAAAAGTCAAAAACTACCTCCAAACATTAACCTAATAATGTTTAAATACATAAAACAAAACCCTAATACATAATTAAGGAAATAATAAAATTCGAAAATACTTAAAATGCCTATTAGGTATATGATGAGTTGTAGTTAGTTCATGGAAGAGTTTAGAAAGGATGAGCAACTCAATTCATCTATCTGAATTATAGTTGGAAAGAATGTAAATTGTTGTTATTGTTGTTGTGAGGTGATTATTGGAGATTGGTCACGAATTTAGAGATGTTGGATTCTTGAAGATTTTTACTAAAAGTATAATTGCATCTCAGCTAATTAGGTGACCTTACCCACCTGTTTAAAATATTACATCCATATTTTAAGGAAATTTACATATGGATCACAAAATTATAACCTAAATTATCCATATGTCCAGTATTCAAACCAGATAATTAACCCCAAATTAATCACACACTTTCAAATTTTCGTATAAGCAGCTAAATTAGGTGGGCTATTACACTTGGTGTTCAAATAATCCTTAGATTAATTCGTCCATGATTGGAAGGTCCACATTTTAGGACGAATAACTTTGGCACTTGATGCTCAAATAATGTTTTGATTGAATTCATCGATTGTTAAACAGTTAAAGTTATAATTCTCTTTTTCCAGGACAATTCGTCCATGATTATTCAAAGTTAGCCAAGATGGTGTAAGACATAATGAGAAATTTGAATGTTTGAAAACAAGAGGAAATGATTGAAAGAAGAGATTCTATTATAAAAATCTAAAGAAGATTACAACCTAGGCTACAAAAGAAAGAAAAACTACACTAAGTACAAACAGGCCTGCGACCAAGATCTAACAGAAACAAAGCTAAGCATTCTGCTCAGGAGGTAAGTTGTTGTCGTCAGCTTGAGTCTCTGAGTCGGCCACTTCCTCCTCTTATTCATCGTCCGAAGACTCTTGAAAGATCAAAAGCTCCTCCCCGGCCAGAGTGGCTTTATGGAGGCTTTCTTGAAAGTGTAAATGACGTTCGTATCTAGGAACGTCGTCAGCTTCGGCCAGCATTTCGAATGCATGCCTTCACAGCCCAAGATTTAGAGGTATCTATTACCTCACTCAGAGCCTCCTTGGCAAACTCAAAGGCCTCAGTGGCCTTCTTCTTTAGTTCATGGTTCTTTGCCCGGAGAAAGTTGTTTTCTCTCCTAAGCTGAACCGTTGCTAGAAGGGCGGCATTTCTTTCGTCCATCAGAGTCAACCTTAGAGCCTCTTTCTTGTCCAGAAGCTCAGTTAGCCGGACGAGGTGTATTTTATTCGTCGACTCAAGCTCGGCTGAACGTCTCTCCCAAGCTTCTCTTGACAGGCGATGCAGTACTTCCTTCTCGGCCATGGCAAATTATGCCTTGTCCCCACCATTTGTAGCATCCCGGACGAGTTGCTTATTTTCTATCCTGAGCAATCTTACCCAGTCGTCTGTTATTATGCTGCGAGCGAATAGCTGGAAAAGGGAAAACCATGTCAGGACGATCAAAAAATCATCAATATTGACAAGTATGAAAGAAAAACAGCAGATAAAATGAATGATTATTATACCTCAGCAGCTAATTGAGACATGTAGCCTACATGTCTAGATGAAGCTCCCCTCAAGCCTTTAATGTAAGGCTCGGGGAAGCATTTGAAGAGCTCGTGCTTGAGCTTCTCACGGTCGGCCCTAGTCATCCTCACAAACGCAGCCGAGGAGTCGTCGTCCGAAAATATTGGAGAGCCGTTAGGAGCTACTTCAGTTGGCCCCTTACCTTTATCTGAAAGAGGAGAGTCGTCAGTATTTCAGACGAGTATAACCACGGCCAATTTGTTGGACGGACTCATTGGACGCCCGCCCACGCGTAGAGTTCTAACTATGTTAGAATAATAAGACTCACCAGAAGATCGAGAGGCCGATCTATTAGCTGCGGCATTTGTGATAGTAGCCCCACCAGCGGCCCTAAGAAAGCCGAACCGTCCATAGCTTGGCCCGGCTGAGAAGTTCCCCTTCAGCCTCGTCCAGAATCACAATCGCGTCCGGTTGCTCAGTGGCTATGGGGGGTGCCAAACCCGTTTCACTAATGTATGGGACCATGGTCGTCTCCTCCGTTGAAGGAGGAATTTCGATCTTCGCCAGAGTGGGCTAGTCAACCTTATTCTTTTTGGTTGTAAAGCCCTTGGGTTTTTAGAAGGAGGGGCATCTCCCCTTGCGACCGATCTCTTTTTTGTGGCCGCCTTTTTTGACAACGGTTTGGACGTTGGGCATTATTCTGAAAAACGACAAGTCAAACATGTAAGCGACAAAAGAATGAAGACTTGTCTTAAGAAAACTAAAACTCCAATTTGGACAAAGCTTTCCTAAAGAAGAAGAGCGGCAAGACTTTTTTAAAGATGGATCGTTTAGAAACCAAATAAAGCAATGAACCCTGGACACGAGGGATTGCCAAGGGAAAAGATCGTCATTGAAATTCTTGGCTGCATTCAGGCTGAATAGGGATTCGTCCAAAGGACCTAAAGGAACTTTCTGGACGATCCCTAGCCAAGGAAGAAAACTGGCCGCCTTTCGAGCTGGGTAAAGGCTCGTCCAAGAAAATTAAAAAACTCTTCTGGAGAACGCCTAGCCATAGAAGAAAGCCGGCCATAAGAAGTTTGGCCGCCTTTCTCTTTGAAGCAAGGAGCGGCAAGATATTATGGCCTGTCAAGGAAATCAACCATAATATTGATTCCCTAGACGTTGAGGGAGACGGCCCTGAAGCTTCCTGGATGCCTTTTGTCATAGAGAAATGCTTAAGTCCGTCCTCTTTTTAGAGCCGGATTTACTATATATACTCTTTCCACAATGAGCTGGTTAACTTAGAAATGCTTATGTCTCCTACCAAGACTTCTTTAAGACGGCTCTAGCTGAAGCTGTAAAAAGAAAGTGCACTAGGGTTAAGACGGCTCTAGCTGAAGCTATTCACTTAGCAAAATCAGAATAAATATACCTCTATCCTTGGCCTGCCGCAAGCTGGCAAAAACCAGGAAATGGACGTTATAAAACATCTACTTAAAGGGAATCCAGTTGGACGGACCCTTGAAGGACGAGTTGCTTGGGGTAGAGTACTCCGCAATGAAGATGTACTCCATCATTTCTTCGCTTAAATAATCCTCCAGCTCTAAGAATGAAGCCGTTCGTCCCGTGTTAGTTGGGGCACGGCTGAAATAGCTGCAGCGTCTGGCTACTGCTTCAGTGGGAGCTTGGACAAATAAAAACACTATCTTCCAAGCGTGCATTTTGGACGTTTTGTCCCAAGACGTCAGGAAGCCATGACGGTTGCAGACGCTGAACCAAGCTCCATCCATGGTTCTAGGGATCTTAGATACATAATGTATCTGAGAAAAAGCGGCCAAAAAGGGATTAACTCCCTTTAACTCACAAACGGCCAAGAACGTTAAGTTGTTCAGCCATGAGTTAAGGGACAGTTGATTGTGGTCGATGTTGTAATGATGAAGAAGGCGGCTTCTGAATGGATGCAAGGGAAATCGTAACCCTGCATCCAGTGCCAGCCGGGAAACAGCAAAATGGCCAGCTGGGGCACTATCTATGGTATCCTCCCTACCCAACAGTACGAAGGAGAACCCTGACATTGTTATTTCTAATGAAAAGTGCTTAAGGTCTGAGCCTACTCGCCCAGGCAAACTATTGTCGGCTAGGATGAACCTAGGGTCTGACAATTGGCGTATGTGGCGTCTAATTTCGGAAAATGTAGTGGACGGCTCCCCCGAATCATAGGACGAGATGGAGGAAACTTCCACTTCGTTGGCCTCGTCCACTGTCATACCTTGTTCGGACGGGCTGGCCTCTAAAGGTCTCTCATTGATTCTCTCCTCCGGGACATTTTCGGGAGAAGGCTTTTTTTTCGCTGGTTGGGCGCTTTGAACTTCGCGCTCTCCCTTAGTAGGGATTCGGCCTGTTGATGCCTCCATTTCTGAGCTGGAGGCCGGGAGATTCGCCCCTCGTCTAATACGAGTTGTTTGCTTAACGCGCGCCAGATTACCCTGCACGGGTAAAGATTGGGTCGTCTGACTTTGCCGTTCGTGTCCATAAAAATAAAATGCATGTCCGACCATAACAGGCCCACCTCTAGAATATGCCGAAGAAGAAAGGCTTTCAGTTCTAGGGTTAAGACTAACCCTTAAGTGGCCGGGATTGTTCGATGAAGAGGACGAATCCATTTTTGCTCAAAAATAATGAAAAAGAAACCTATTGAATTACTTGGCTGGAGTGAAGAAACCTAACAAGATCTTGGACGGATTGAAGAAACCTAACGAGATCTTGGACAAAGGCTTTTTCTCTCTCTAAAGTTTAGTGAAAAATTGAGCAGAGTCTATCTCTCAAAAAAATTCTCTCAATGATGTGAAAGTTATTTTAGAAAGGACATAAGGGTCATACTTATAGGGAGGTCAAAATGACCTCCCCCTCTTGTAAAGTAACTGTTGCACTCAAAAAAATCCTTGAGGGTTGAACTGTTGAGACCGGCAAAATGGCGCCCATTTCATCTTGAAAAAGGTAGGGCAGTTGTCGTCGGTTAAAAGAGAATTCCAACCGTCTAGGCGCCTAAATGGTAAAAATCCTCTTTTAAGGGGCAAATGTTGTAGCCTAAATATCAACGGCTATAAGTTGGACACGTGGCTCCATCACAACTCTACACGTTGTACTTTGCTGCTGCAATAAAGTACATGGTCCAGAAAGGTGCATGGCCTAAAGTACACCTTTCTAAATAAAGAGAGTTGTACTAGCCCTCCTGGCCCTACCTGTACTTTGGCCCAGTAAAGGCAAAGGACATTTCTATGGAATGGATGATGTGTACTCTCCAATCAATAATCGCCACGTGTCATAACATTATTGCTTAGCCAATCAGATGCTCTCAAATTAGGGTGACATCAAGGTACAACAGTCATTTTAAACACTATAAATAGTCCTTGAAATCAGGGGAAAGGTACGTTTTTCAGAGCATAATACTGTTATTCTGCCATAAATTCTCTCTCTCGATCTCTCTACTTTCTCTCTCTAAAGTTTTCTTTCTACTCCTGATACCTAACTTAAGCTTCGGATATGGAAATACCACCCAAACCTCAGGGTGGGTCCCTTTTTGCAGGTTTGAAGAGGAAGCTCAGGTTTATGTTTTGGGTCCAGATATTGTTGCACAAGTCTCCTATTTAGAACCTACTGTTGAGGATAGTAGTATTAATTTACGAGTCTAGCACTACGTAACAAAACCTATTAGAGCGTTCAGTTAAATTGTAATATTTATTTACAAATAGATAAATTTTAGTATATATGAAATTACTTCTAAAAGTAATTTCTCGAATGTAATGTGGAATGCTAATTAATTAATATAATAACTATATTTTATAGCATTAAAATAAGTTATCATGTGTCCTTCGATGCTTACTTTTCTCTCTAAATAACTGCCTTATAATTAAGCGGTTAAGAAAATAAGTGGATAAAAGTTTAGGCCTCCATCTATAAATATGTATATAAATACAATATATGTGAATGCCAGGAAACAACATATGTGAAGGTTTGTAATGGATTTTACCCTCGTATCTATGTTTTATCCGATATCTCCAACATATAAATCTTATCCTTCCAAATATTTAAATCATCACAAAGCATTGGATATTATGTCTGGAGATAAGAATGAATTTATAAAGGAAGAATCTATTAAGTGGAATGTTACGATTAATAAGTGTTTTGGAAAAAATACTATTATGCAAAAGGATCCAAAACATATAAATAAATCTATGGCCTTTCAAATAGGGTTAGATTTAGATTTAAGGCAAGCATGGATATTTTCAAAACTTGACACAAATGACCAAGTTACTTCCTTATTAGTGTGCAAATCTTAGGGTAAAGCCATCATGGAAGAAGTTTGGCAACCAGATATGCCTTAGAGATATCTCAGAAGACTCTTTGTTAAAGGAAGCACAAAGAATATAAAAGTATTTCGAATGGTGAATGGATCATCTTCAAGAGATATAGTGCAATATATATGTACATGTCAAATATTGCATAATCTTATGATCCTTGGTGCAGATCCCAATTGGATGTTACAAAATTATCCCATGAGATCATGTCATAGACAAACTTTTTTAATGGATTTGACTTTGGCTAGAAGAAAAAAGGAAGGAATACATGATAGATTATTCTTTTCAACCAAATTTAGTCATCCAAAAGAGAGATTTGTCGATAACCTTAGAATAATGGAAGAAGCTACTTTCAGGATGTTATTAAAACAAATTGAGTATAACCATTGAACATATTTCTCTGCTTATAATTTGTGGTTCTGAGCACATCACCTCACAAATCAGGGGGGGTAATTTGTTACTACTATTTTAATAACAAAAATTACTACCGTTTCACTAATGTATGGGACCATGGTCGTCTCCTCCATTGAAAGAGAATTTCGATCTTCGGCAGAGTGGGCTGGTCAACCTTATTCTTTTTGGCCGTAAAGCCGTTCGGTTTTTTTTAGAAGGAGGGGCATCTCCCGTTGCGGTCGGTCTCTTTTTTGTGGCCGCCTTTTCCGACAACGCTTTGGACGTTGGGGCGTTTTTCTAAATAAAGATGTTATGGCTGAATTTTTTGACAGGGTGACACTGACGCGACGACTCGATGACGTGATGACAAAGTAAATGCCACCCGAAGACACAGCGAAGGATGCAAGATTGAGAGCAGGGCATTGAATGGTAACGGTCCAGCCAAATAAGGAAGGAGTCTTATAAGCCATAAATTCAGCCGTTAAATGGGACAAAATCAAGACGTTCGAGCGTAAGCATAAAAGATCTCCCATGATTGAAGCGCGAAGTTAATGTAATGATTAGTGAATTCATTTTTGTATTCGTTGGGAAAAAGCCAAGGAAAAAAGAAGGCATATAAAAGGGAGAGAGAGGTCATTGACATGTTTTTTACGCAACATTGTTGGAAGAATATTAGAGAGAACTAAGCATTCTTGTAAACGACGGTCAGTCATAAAGAAAGATAGTGAACTATATTAGTTTGGTGGATCTCCAACCACCCGCGATTTGTTTACCCACCTTCATTAGGGTTTTCCTCGTCACCACTTTTGTGTGTTCATCCCCTTTGATCCCCTTTGCATTCTTTTGTCGCATTGTCTTTAACATCATCTGGTTGACACGTCCCACAACTTTAATTTCATCGTAAGTGATAAATTTTAGCATAAACAATTTGGCGCCCACCGTGGGGCATAACCAGACCATCGACTGTTCAAAATCCATCAAATGGGAGAAACACCTAACCTCAAGGAAATGCGGAGACAGTACGAACAAATGAGAGCAGAAATGCTCGAAATGAAGCAAGCTAATGAGCGTCTAGCTACCGACTTTACGACATCGCAGGGGAGGATCCAGAAATTGCAAGAGGAGTTAGCATCGTCCAAGGCTTCGAAGGTCCGGCGTCGTGATAATCTAAACGACATCCCTTTGACGGGGAATCTTTCTAAGTCAGATGATGAAGAGCCTGAAAACGACGAAGAGCCTGAGGATGAAGTGCCCTTGAACAATGAAGAGAACGACCAAGGAGAAGGAGAAGCGAATCTTATGACAAAGCGCATGGCCTAAATCAAAAAGCAAAACAAGCGATTGATGAAGCTCATGTCCCAGTTCTCTAGAGCCCCAACACCAGGCATCGTGGAGCATCCCGACGGATATGAAGAATCGCCTTTCGTCGATAGGATCTCAAGGGTCGTGCTCCCCAAGAAGCTCAAACTTCCTACCTTAGCTGCTAGTTATGATGTTTCAACCGATCCAGGCGAGCACGTCGCGCAATACAAGCAACGGATGTGGCAAGCGTCAATCCCCTGGCATTTGGTAGAGGCCTGCATGTGCAAGTCTTTTGGAGCCATGCTCACCGGTCCCGCTCTCAAGTGGCTCGGATCTCTCTGGCTAGGAAGCATTGGCGATTTTTCCACCCTAGTCAATAAGTTCTATGAGACGTTCGAAGGCAGCCCCAGCCTGGAAAAGCAGACGAGCGATCTATATGGCATCGTTCAAGGACCTAAAGAATTCGTTCGCTATTATTATAATCGCTTTAACAAAGAGATGATTAGAATTAAAGATCTTGATACTAAGACTGCTATACGATGTTTAAGGAAAGGATTAATCTTGCGCTCAAAGCTATACAACCGTTAGACGAACCAGACATTTGAGGAAGTCAAGTCGCGAGCGTTAGCACAGATGAGGTTGGAGGAAGATGATGCCATCCTCAACACCATATCCACCCGACGCGCACCAGAGACCCCTGCTGACCGGAAGGCTTTCGTTCCTGAGAAGAACAACTGGCGAAGCCACCCTTATAGCCGTTCAAACCAGGTAAACAATGTTACTGACGTTGTCGTGAATGCTTTATCCAAAATCGGAGCACCAGTTCGTTGTCCAAAAAAGAGCGACCGACCGGAAGCGCAAAAAGATCAAACAAAATGGTGCCAGTTCCATCATGACCATGGCCATAAGACGGAGGAGTGCATTGCGTTGCAGCGAGAGGTCGCGTTCATGCTTAATAAGGGGCATCTTAAAGACCTCTTGAGCGATAAAGGTAAAGCGTCCTTCGGTAGGAATACCGCGCAGTCCGACCCTCCTGCGTCGCCCACGCACGTAAAGGTAATCAACGTTATTTCTGGTGGATCTGACGTATGTGGACTAACCTATTCCACAACCAAAAGGCTAGCAAGAGAGGGGACCCCCTCGTCCGCCGTTTATAAATCTTACAGGTCAGCTGAGGAACGCAAGCTCAAAGCAATGGCAATAACCTTTGAAGACGATGACGTCTGCGACGTGGAACACCACGATGGATTAGTCATATCCCTGACTGTCAGCAACTGCTTGTTAAACCGAGTGTTAGTCGATGGGGGCAGCTCAGCCAACATCATATTCAAAAGCGCCCTCGAAGGTATGGGTTTGTGCAATAAAAATATTACTAAAAAATCTACTGTTTTGGTAGGGTTCAGTGGAGAGGCTCAACATACTGTCGGAGAGATCACACTGCCAATGCTAGCCAAAGGCGTCAACCTGCCGACCAGATTCAATGTTGTGGACTGCCTGTTAGCGTATAATATCATTCTCGGCACTTTATGGATACACAAGATGAAGGCCAACCCCTCAACTTATCATCAATCGCTGAAGTTTCCTACCAAGTGGGGCGTCCAAGAAATAAAGGGCGAACAGAAGTCTGCAAGAAAATGCTATAGTTCGTCGCTCAAACCCCCAAAAGCATCTATCTAGCAATTAAAGGATGGGTCAGCGCCCGACGCCCCCAGCGAGCAGGACGTGGATGAAGTGATGCTCGATCCATTTATCCCCGGTCGCGTCGTTCGAATCGGAGCGACATTGTCGTAAGAAATACGAGATCAGTTAGTTGTTTTTTGAAAAATAACCAAGATTGTTTTGCTTGGTCCCATGAAGATATGACAGGAATCAGCCCCGACGTCATTACGCATAAGCTCAACGTCGACCCGCTCACAAGCCTGTAAAACAGAAAAGAACGAAGTTCGCGCTTGAAAGGAATCAAGTCATCAATGACGAGATTCAGAAGCTGATCGATACCGGAAAGATCCGCGAGGTAAAGTATCCAGATTGGTTAGCCAATGTCGTGGTGGTCAGCAAAAAGAACGGGAAGTGGAGAGTCTGCATCGACTTCACAGATTTGAACAAAGCATGTCCCAAGGATCCATTCCCTCTCCCTCATATAGATGCAATGGTTGACGCGACGGCAGGTCACGAGCTTTTAACGTTCATGGACACATATTCCGGGTACAACCAAATATTGATGCATCCGGACGAATAGGAAAAGACAGCGTTTGTTACTGATAAAGGTATATATTGTTATAAGGTTATGCCTTTTGGTTTTGAAAAATGCAGGTGCCACATATCAGCGACTGTTTGACCAAATGTTTAAAGATCAACTGGGTGACACTATGGAAGTGTACACAGACGATATGCTCGTCAAATCCAAGCGAGCAGATGATCACATTCAGCATCTATCGGAGGCTTTTGACGTCTTACGAAGGTATGGTATGAAATTAAATCCTACTAAGTGCACATTTAGAGTGTCCGCAGGAAATTTTTTAGGGTACGTCGTTACGCAACGAGTAATTGAAGCCAGACAATATGAAATAAAAGCCATCATCAACATTCAGTCCCCACGAAGCGTCAAGGAGGTGCAAAAGTTGACCGGTCGCGTAGCTGCGTTAAATCGTTTCATATCCCGGTCATCTAAGAAATGTCACCTATTTTACGACGTCCTGAGAAAGAATAAGGGCTTCAAGTGGACGCAACAACACGAAGACGCGATGCAGAAACTTAAAAGCTACTTAGCGTCGCCGCCATTATTGTCAAAACCAAATATCGGGGAAACGTTGCATCTCTATCTCGCGGTAAGCAATGTGTCCGTCAGCGCTGTTCTGACGCGGGAAGCGGAGAGCCAGCAACTACCAATCTACTATGTCAGTAAGTCTCTGCTAGACGCGGAGACCAGGTATTCTTCATTAGAAAAGCTCATTTTAGCCATAGTCGTAGCTGTTAAAAAGCTTAGGCACTATTTTGAAACACATACTGTTGTCGTTATGACTAATTATCCTATCAAGTCTGTCTTGCGACACCCAGAATTGACAGAACGCATGAGCAAGTGGGCAATAGCACTCAGCGCGTACGATATCCAGTTTCATCCAAGAACCGCTGTCAAGTCACAAGCTTTGGCAAATTTTGTGACAGACTTTAGCCCAGAGCTAGAAAAGCTTGCAGACGACGAAGACGCAAGGATTAATCAAGTGAACGACGATTCTTGGATATTGTTTGTTGATGGATCTTCTAATTTTCGTGGTGCAGGTCTAGGCATTGTGCTAAAGTCGCCACAAGGGGGCAAGATAGTACGAGCCATTTACTGCGAATTTAGAGCGACGAATAACGAAGCCGAGTACGAGGCGCTCATAGCTGGAATGACGTTAGCAGAGGACATGAGAGCAAAAGCATTGAAAGTCTTCAGCGATTCACTACTGATAGTCAGCTAAGTCAAAGGCGAATTCGCGGCAAAAGACTCTAAAATGGCCATGTATTTAGAAATAGCTCAGAGTAAAAGTAAAGTGTTTAATTCATTTGACATTTTACAGATACCTAGGGACCAGAATACGCAACGAGATGCATTAGCCAATCTCGAATCTTGTTTAAGGGACGTTTCGTTTACGTTCGTCCCTATTGATCATTTGACAATCCCTGCTATCGCTAGGACCATCGGGGACGCTGTCACAACAACGGTTGAACAGCTTCGAGACAACCACGAGGTCGTCAGTAACATCGATAATCTCGCATCTGAGAGCAACCCTGACGCCGAGGAAGTAAGTGTCAGTTGGACAAAACCACTTTATGATTTCCTTGTTAACAATGTACTCCCAACAAATAAGGCGGAAGCACGCAGAATTCGATTCAAGGCATCGCGATACGTACTCATTCAAGGAGTACTGTTCAAAAAATCTGTCGTGGGCCCCTACCAACGCTAGTTTGGAGAAGGATAAGTGGGGGCAAGTCCTGAAGGACATCCATGAAGGCACTTGTGGAAATCACTCAGGAGGACGCAGCTTATCCAACAGAGTATTGCGCATGGGCTATTTTTGGCCAACAATGAGGAAGGACGCAATAAGGTATGTCACCAAATGTGATAGTTGTCAACGACATGTAGGTATGACGCACAAACCCTGTGAACTTTTGCATCCTACTCTTACAACTTGGCCTTTCATGAAGTGGGGCATGGACATAGTTGGCAAATTACCTCAAGCCCCAGGTCAGAAGGTCTTTATGTTGGCACTAACTGACTACTTTTCTAAGTGGATTGAAGCAGGTTCTTTTCAACAGGTACGCGATAAGAAGTGATTTCTTTTATATACACTAACATCATTTCCAGATTTGGCGTCCCTTCCGAGATAGTATGCGACAACGGGTCGCAGTTCATCAGCAACGAGACAAGATGTTTCTGCGATGAATGGGGCATAGCGTTGCTAACGTCAACGCCAAGAGACCCGCAAGCCAATGGACAGGCTGAGTCCAGTAACAAGACGATCATTGACTCTTTGAAGAAGCGACTCGCAGCCAAGAAAGGTAAATGGGCGGAGGCGTTGCCTCCCATCTTATGGGCTAATCACACGACACCGCGCACTGCGACTGGAAAAATACCGTTATCATTAGTCTATGGTTGTGAAGCTGTCCTGCCTTCAGAGGTGAGCGTCCCAACTGCGAGATGTAGTCTAGCGACGGAGTGACATAACCACGACGAACTGATAAACGACCTAGATACCATTGAGGAGTTGCGTGACGCAGCATTGGTACGCATGGCGGCCTAGCAGCAAATAGTAGCGAGGAGCTTTAACAAAAACGTCCAAGCCAAATCCTTTGTCGAAGGAGACTGGCTCCTAAGAAAAGTATTCCAGAACACACAAGAGGCTAACGCTAGTAAGCTAGGACAGAAATGGGAAGGACCATATCAAATTAGTAAAGTGATAGGCCACGGAGCCTACCAATTGGTCCGACGTGACGGAAGCTCCGTGCCACGTAGCTGGAATGCCACACACATCAAACGATACTACTTTTAAGCTAATTGATAAGCTTTGTTTTCCCAGTTGTTCAATATATATATGTATATATATATATATATATATATATATATATGTATATGTATATATATATATATGTATATGTATATATATATATATGTATATGTATATATATATATATGTATATGTATATATATATATGTATATGTATAATAATATATATATATATATATATATATATGTATATATATATATATATGTATATATATATATATATGTATATAATTATATCTGTGTCGCTGGGTGTCAGCGACCATAGTGTTCTGTCATTGGGTATTGTTGAGTTGCAGGCAAATTGTTCCCGTCCAACTTGTTAACGTCCCGACGATTTTCACAAGACATTTGGCAGATTTGCATTTTGCCACCATGTAAACTTTTTTGGTCCACTATTGCCTCAGCCGACGTTATGACAGGGGCACAGTCATTTTAAAGTTACAACTGCCGACGACATTTCGTCTATCCCCCTAACGAACACATGTAAGTTTTTATGTATTTCCTATATGTATTCTCAAGTCGTTTAGTCCAAACGATACGTCTGAACGACTAATGATGGCTTTTATTAAGTCCAAACATTACGTCTGAACGACCACATATGGCTTACTGAGCGCCTGACCATCCTCTAGGAACATCAGAATAACGACCGAGACACATACATGTGATATAAAACAAAGACATAAGATCAATTTGGCCAGCATCAACGTAATGGTCACCCCCGTAGGTGACCCAAAAAGTTTAAAACGACAAATAGTTATGGTCACCCCCGTAGGTGACCCAAAAGTACAGTACAAACAGTCACTCTTTTGAGTGACCTATAACGAAAGTTTGATTAATGTTTAGATAAGAGGGGGATGATATAAAGGGCCTAGAAATTAAACGGCAGGGACCTCCTCAGCTTCCTTCTCCTCGGATGCTTCAGCTGGTAAGACAGTAGTTGGAGCCTCCTTCTCGGTTTCGGGGTCAGGGGGTACATCAGACGCTATGAACCCGGCACAATATGAGGCGTTCTCATCAACTTTTGATGAAGAGTCCGCCGTCGCAGCCAAGTCCGCCGTCGCAGCCAAGTCCTCTTCGTCCATCAGATCCTTCATTTATCCCATGAACTGGAGGTATTGATCCTGGCATTTGGTTGAGGCCTACATGTGCAAGTCTTTTGGAGCCATGCTCACCGGTCCCGCTCTCAAGTGGCTCGGATCTCTCAGGCTAGGAAGCATTGGCAATTTTTCCACCCTAGTCAATAAGTTCTATGAGAAGTTCGAAGGCAGCCCCAGCCTGGAAAAGCAGACGAGCGATCTATATGGCATCGTTCAAGGACCTAAAGAATTCGTTCGCTATTATTATAATCGCTTTAACAAAGAGATGATTAGAATTAAAGATCTTGATACTAAGACTGCTATACGATGTTTAAGGAAAGGATTAATCTTGTGCCTAAAGCTATACAACCGTTAAACGAACCAGACATTTAAGGAAGTCAAGTCGCGAGCGTTAGCACAGATGAGGTTGGAGGAAGATGATGCCATCCTCAACACCATATCCACCCGACGCGCACCAGAGACCCCTGCTGACCGGAAAGCTTTCGTCCCTAAGAAGAACAATTGGCGAAGCCACCCTTATAGTCGTTCAAACCAGGTAAACAATGTTACTGACGTTGTCGTGAATGCTTTATCCGAAATCGGAGCACCAGTTCGTTGGCCAAAAAAGAACGACCGACCGGAAGCGCAAAAAGATCAAACAAAATGGTGCCAGTTCCATCATGACCATGGCCATAAGACGGAGGAGTGCATTGCGTTGCAACGAGAGGTCGCGTTCATGCTTAATAAGGGGAATCTTAAAGACCTCTTGAGCGATAAAGGTAAAGCGTCCTTCGGTAGGAATACCGCGCAGTCCGACCCTCCTGCGTCGCCCACGCACGTAAAGGTAATCAACGTTATTTCTGGTGGATCTGACGTATGTGGACTAACCTATTCCACAACCAAAAGGCTAGCAAGAGAGGGGACCCCCTCGTCCGCCGTTTATAAATCTTACAGGTCAGCTGAGGAACGCAAGCTCAAAGCAATGGCAATAACCTTTGACGACGATGACGTCTGCGACGTGGAACACCACGATGGATTAGTCATATCCCTGACTGTCAGCAACTGCTTGTTAAACCGAGTGTTAGTCGATGGGGGCAGCTCAGCCAACATCATATTCAAAAGCGCCCTCGAAGGTATGGGTTTGTGCGATAAAAATATTACTAAAAAATCTACTGTTTTGGTAGGGTTCAGTGGAGAGGCTCAACATACTGTCGGAGAGATCACATGCAATGCTAGCAAAGGCGTCAACCTGCCGACCAGATTCAACGTTGTGGACTGCCTGTTAGCGTATAATATCATTCTCGGCACTCTATGGATACACAAGATGAAGGCCAACCCCTCAACTTAAAATCGCTGAAGTTTCTACCAAGTGGGGCGTCCAAGAAATAAAGGGCGAACAGAATACTGCAAGAAAATGCTATAGTTCGTCGCTCAAACCCCAAAAGCGTCTATCTAGCAATTAAAGGATGGGTCAGCGCCCGACGCCCCCAGCGAGCAGGACGTGGATGAAGTGATGCTCGATCCATTTATCCCCGGTCGCGTCGTTCGAATCGGAGCGACATTGTCGTAAGAAATACGAGATCAGTTAGTTGATTTTTTGAAAAATAACCAAGATTGTTTTGCTTGGTCCCATGAAGATATGACAGGAATCAGCCCCGACGTCATTACGCATAAGCTCAACGTCGACCCCGCTCACAAGCCTGTAAAACAGAAAAGACGTAAGTTCGCGCCTGAAAGGAATCAAGTCATCAATGACGAGATTCAGAAGCTGATCGATACCGGAAAGATCTGCGAGGTAAAGTATCCAGATTGGTTAGCCAATGTCGTGGTGGTCAGCAAAAAGAACGGGAAGTGGAAAGTCTGCATCGACTTCACAGATTTGAACAAAGCATGTCCCAAGGATCCATTCCCTCTCCCTCATATAGATGCAATGGTTGACGCAACGGCAGGTCACGAGCTTTTAACATTCATGGACACATATTCCGGGTACAACCAAATATTGATGCATCCGGACGAATAGGAAAAGACGGCGTTTGTTACTGATAAGGGTATATATTGTTATAAGGTTATGCCTTTTGGTTTGAAAAATGCAGGTGCCACATATCAGCGACTGTTTAACCAAATGTTTAAAGATCAACTGGGTGACACTATGGAAGTGTACACAGACGATATGCTCGTCAAATCCAAGCGAGCAGATGATCACATTCAGCATATATCGGAGGCTTTTGACGTCTTACGAAGGTATGTGCATGAAATTAAATCCTACTAAGTGCACATTTAGAGTGTCCGCAGGAAAATTTTTAGGGTACGTCGTTACGCAACGAGTAATTGAAGCCAGACAGGATGAAATAAAAGCCATCATCAACATTCAGTCCCCACGAAGCGTCAAGGAGGTGCAAAAGTTGACCGGTCGCGTAGCTGCGTTAAATCGTTTCATATCCCGGTCATCTAAGAAATGCCACCTATTTTACGACGTCCTGAGAAAGAATAAGGGCTTCGAGTGGACGCAACAACACGAAGACGCGATGCAGAAACTTAAAAGCTACTTAGCGTCGCCGCCATTATTGTCAAAACCAAATATCGGGGAAACGTTGCATCTCTGTCTCGCGGTAAGCAATGTGTCCGTCAGCGCTGTTCTGACGCGGGAAGCGGAGAGCCAGCAACTACCACATCTACTATGTCAGTAAGTCTCTGCTAGAACGCGGAGACCAGGTATTCTTCATTTAGAAAAGCTCATTTTAGCCATAGTCGTAGCTGTTAAAAAGCTTAGGCACTATTTTGAAACACATACTGTTGTCGTTATGACTAATTATCCTATCAAGTCTGTCTTGCGACACCAGAATTGACAGAACGCAATGAGCAAGTGGGCAATAGCACTCAGCTCGTACGATATCCAGTTTCATCCAAGAACCGCTGTCAAGTCACAAGCTTTGGCAAATTTTGTGGCAGACTTTAGCCCAGAGCTAGAAAAGCTTGCAGACGACGAAGACGCAAGGATTAATCAAGTGAACAACGATTCTTGGATATTGTTTGTTGATGGATCTTCTAATTTTCGTGGTGCAGGTCTAGGCATTGTGCTAAAGTCGCCACAAGGGGGCAAGATAGTACGAGCCATTTGCTGCGAATTTAGAGCGACGAATAACGAAGCCGAGTACGAGGCGCTCATAGCTGGAATGACGTTAGCAGAGGACATGAGAGCAAAGCATTGAAAGTCTTTAGCGATTCACTGTGATAGTCAGCTAAGTCAAAGGCGAATTCGCGGCAAAAGACTCTAAAAATGGCCATGTATTTAGAAATAGCTCAGAGTAAAAGTAAAGTGTTTAATTCATTTGACATTTTTGCAGATACCCTAGGGACCAGAATACGCAAGCAGATGCATTGGCCAATCTCGAATCTTGTTTAAGGGACGTTTCATTTACGTCCGTCCCTATTGATCATTTGACAATCCTGCTATCGCTAGGACCATCGGGGACGCTGTCACAACAATGGTTGAACAGCTTCGAGACAACCACGAGGTCGTCAGTAACATCGATAATCTCGCATCTGAGAGCGACCCTGACGCCGAGGAAGTAAGTGTCAGTTGGACAAAACCACTTTATGATTTCCTTGCTAAAAATGTACTCCCAACAGATAAGGCGGAAGCACGTAGAATTCGATTCAAGGCATCGCGATACGTACTTATTCAAGGAGTACTGTTCAAAAAATCTGCCGTGGGCCCCTACCTACGCTAGTTTGGAGAAGGATCAGTGGGGGCAAGTCCTGAAGGACATGCATGAAGGCACTTGTGGAAATCACTTCCAGAGGACGCAGCTTATCCAACATAGTATTGCGCATGGGCTATTATTGGCCAACAATGAGGAAGGACACAATAAGGTATGTCACCAAATGCGATAGTTGTCAACGACATGCAGGTATGACGCACAAACCCTGTGAACTTTTGCATCCTACTCTTACACCTTAGCCTTTCATGAAGTGGGGCATGGACATAGTTGGCAAATTACCTCAAGCCCCAGGTCAGAAGGTCTTTATGTTTGGCACTAACTGACTACTTTTTTCTAAAGTGGATTAAAGCAGGTTCTTTTCAAACAGGTACGCGATAAGGAAGTGATTTCTTTATATACACTAACATATTTGCAGATTTGGCGTCCCGTCCGAGATAGTATGCGACAACGGGTCGCAGTTCATCAGCAACGAGACAAGATGTTTCTGCGAATGAATGGGGCATAGCGTTGCTAACGTCAACGCCCAAAGACCCGCAAACCAATGGACAAGGCTGAGTCCAGTAACAAGAACGATCATTGACTCTTTGAAGAAGCGACTCGCAGCCAAGAAAGGTAAATGGGCGGAGCGTTGCCTCCCAATCTTATGGGCTAATCACACGACACCTGCGCACTGCGACTGGAAAAAAACACCGTTCTCATTAAGTCTATGGTTTTGTGAAGCTGTCCTGCCTTCAGAAGTGAGCGTCCCAACTGCGAGATGTAGCCTAGCGGCGGAGTGACATAACCACGACGAACTGATAAACGACCTAGATACCATTGAAGGAAGTTGCGTGACGCAGCATTGGTACGCATGGCGGCCCAGCAGCAAATAGTAGCGAGGAGCTTTAACAAAAACGTCCAAGCCAAATCCTTTGTCGAAGGAGACTGGGTCCTAAGAATATATATATATATATATATATATATATATACACATAGAGATATAAATAGATGGTAATGCTATTATATCTGTGTCGCTCGGTGTCAGCGACCATAGTGTTCTGTCACTGGGTATTGTTGAGTTGCAGGCAAATTGTTCCCGTCCAACTTGTTAACGTCCCGACGATTTTCACAAGACATCAGGCAGATTTGCATTTTGCCACCATGTAATGTTTTTTGGTCCACTATTGCCTTAGCCGACGTTATGACAGTGGCACAGTCATTTTAAAGTTACAACTGCCGACGACATTTCGTCTATCCCCCTAACGAACACATGTAAGTTTTTATGTATTTCCTATATGTATTCTCAAGTCGTTTAGTCCAAACGATACGTCTGAACGACTAATGATGGCTTTTATTAAGACCAAACATTACGTCTGAACGACCACAGATGGCTTACTGAGCGCCTGACCATCCTCTAGGAACGTCAGAATAACGACCGAGACATACATGCGATATAAAACAAAGACATAAGATCAATTTGGCCAGAATCAACGTTATGGTCACCCCCGTAGGTGACCCAAAAAGTTTAAAACGACAAATAGTTATGGTCACCCCCGTGGGTGACCCAAAAGTACAGTACAAACAGTCACTCTTTCGAGTGACCTATAGCAAAAGTTTGATTAATGTTTAGATAAGAGGGGGATGATATAAAGGGCCTAGAAATTAAACGGCAGGGACCTCCTCAGCTTCCTTCTCCTCGGATGCTTCAGCTGGTAAGACAGTAGTTGGAGCCTCCTTCTCGGTTTCGGGGTCAGGGGGTACATCAGACGATATGAACCCGGCACAATATGAGGCGTTCTCATAAACTTTTGATGAAGAGTCCGCCGTCGCAGCCAAGTCCTCTTCGTCCATCAGATCCTTCATTGATCCCATGAACTGGAGGTATAGGTCAATGTCCTTCTATGGCGTCCATGACACCGTCTTCTTCATTAGAAACTAATACATCAGCTTATCCCTGACCCTAGTTGTCATCTCAGCCTCGAGCATGTGCAGCTCGTTCTTTTGTGCGTCAACACTCGCCTGAAGCGTCGTGATTTCATGACGAGAAGATTCCTCCAACTTAGTCGCCCTCTGCCTTATCTCTTCCAGCTCCTGTCCATTCTTTTGTAAAGCTTTTTTCATGTCCTCCATGGCCTTCTTGCAAGACTCCACCTCATCGGTTTTGGATTTTGCGTCTAATTTAGCCTTCTCCATTCTCTGCTTCATGGTCAGATGACCCTTCAGCAAAGATGAGATCTCCCTCTTAGCCATTAGGAGATGTTGAGAAGACTGCATAAAAAAGACATGATACGCGTCACTTAGAGAGTCAAAAGTTATTGTCATAATAAGCATAATGTGTGAAAAAGAAAATCGAGGGTCTATACCTGAAATAGGAGTTCTAGCCCATCTGACATCATGCGAGGAAGAGTATGTTCCTTGATCCTCTCCATTGCGCTATGACAAAGGAACCTGTCAGCCTCAGGCCATATGGATTTTTCCAACGACATGAAGTCGTTGGGGACGGTCACAGTATATCAAAGAGGTTGTGAAAAAGGAGATCATGAAACAGCGTGACGCGGGAATCATCTATGCTATCTCAGATAGCAAGTGGGTGAGCCCGATTCACGTGGTTCCAAAAAAGGGAGGCATGACTATAGTTGAGAATGAGAAAGGAGAAACAATCTCGACTAGGACCGTCACTGGGTGGAGAGTCTGTATTGATTACAGAAAACTGAACAAATCCACCTGCAAAGATCATTTCCCTCATCCCTTCATTGACCAAATGTTGGAGAGGCTTGCTCGTCATTCACACTTCTGTTTTCTCGATGGTTATTCCGGATTCTTTCAAATCCCCATTCATCCGGATGACCAATAGAAATCCACATTTACTTGTCCGTATGGGACATTTGCATATCGAAGGATGCCCTTTGGTTTGTGTAATGCCCCATCCACGTTTCAAAGGTGTATGACATCAATCTTCTCTGCCATGCTACACTAGTAGAAAAATGAAGAAGGGTTGCGCTGAAAAAGGCCTGTAGGGATGCGCTTTTTGACAGCAGCCCTTTCAGTAGCAGCCCTTCACTTTTTAAGTAGGGTTGCGCTAAAAAGCGCATTCCTTAAGCTAGAAGGGCTGCGCTAGTTACGAAAAAGCACAGCGCTTCTAGCTTAGAAGGGCTGCGCTAGTTAGGAAAAAGCGCAGCCCTTCTGAGCTAGAAGGGCTGCGTTTTTTCCTAACTAGCGCAGCCCTTCCTACAAAAAAAAAATAATAATAAAAAAAAATTTTTTGACATTTTTTTACTCATAATCTCACATTTTCTGAAATTAAACAGAAGAGAAGAGAAACGAAAATGAAAATACTAAACCCAAAACAAAAAAAAAGAATGAAACGAAAATGAAAAAAACGAACAAAAACTAATATAAGAAATTATAGATCTGAAAATACAAGAACATTAATCAAAACAAAGATGAAAATACAAGAACATTAATCAAAACAAAGATGTACAAAACAATTAATCAAAAACAAAGAGAAGTATACAAGAACATTAATCAAAACAAAGAGAAGTATACAAGAACATTAATCAAAGCAAAGAGAAGTATACAAGAACATTAATCAAAACAAAGAGAAGTATACAAGAACATTAATCAAAATATATAAACAAAGACAAGTATACAAGAACATTATAGATCTGAAAATACAAGAACTACCTCCAAACATTAACCTAATAATGTTTAAATACATAAAACAATAATACATAATTTAAGGGAAAAAAAATTTCGGAAAAACTTAAAATGCCTATTTGGAGGCTTAAACGAACTCGGATGGCTTAAAAAGCCTAAACATCACAGCATGGCAGTGAATTTGACTCGTTGGCCCGTTCCGCTTCCGAAAAGGTATCACAATAAGCAATCGGACTCCGTCGACATGTTTAGTGCAAATCATTTCAGGGTTTTTGTCGCAAATGTTTATGGGAGTTTTTGAGAGAGAAGAGAGGATGAGAGAGAGAGAGGATGAGAGAAAAGGAGGAAAGGAATAATGAGGGACGTGAGAGAGGAGAGAGAATGAGGGATAATATATTTGACGAATCCCGCTTAATATTTGAAGCCCGCAAAATTTTTTATTTCAATTTTTTTCAGGAAGGGCTGCGCTTTTTTTAAAAAAGCGCAACCCTTCACTTAGTAGGGCTGCACTTTTTAAAAAAGCGCAACCCTTCTTACCTACGGAAGGGCTGCGCTTTTCCTAAAAGCGCAACCCTACTAGTTGAAGGGTTGCGCTTTTAGGAAAAAGCGCAGCCCTTCTGCTATGTAGGGCTGCGCTTTTTAAAAAAGGCGCAACCCTTCACTAGTAGGGTTGCGCTTTTACGAAAAGCACAGCCCTTCCTGCGCACCCTTTCTGTTTTTTCCCCTAGTGCTATAAGATTCCATTGAGGTGTTCATGGACGACTTTAGCGTGTGTGGTTCGTCATTTGACACGTGTCTGGTTAATCTTGAATGTGTTAAAAAGGTGTCAAGAAACGAACCTCGTCCTGAATTGGGAGAAGTGTCACTTTATGGTCGAGGAAGGCATTGTCCTTGGGCATAAAGTGTCGAAAAAGGGTATTGAGATAGATCCAGCAAAGGTCTCGGTTATTGAGAAGCTTCCGCCACCGAACTCGGTGACGGGAGTTCGTGCTTTCCTTGGACATGCTGGTTTTTACCAGCGTTTCATCAAGGATTTCTCTCAAATAGCCAAACCATTGACGAATCTACTCCAAAAACATGTAGATTTTGAGTTTGATGAGTCTTGTACTAAGGCTTTTGAAACTCTTAAAAAAGCCCCTACTTCTGCCCCCATTGTGCAAGCTCCGGATTAGAGCTTGCGTTTTGAACTAATGTGTGATGCTAGTGACTTTTCAGTGGGATTTGTTCTTGGGCAACGCAAGGAAGGGAGGCTTCATGTGATAGCCTATGCAAGTAGGACTCTGGATGATGCTCAACGGAACTATGTGATGTATTTAATCTTCTAAGATCAAATAACAAGTGCGGAAGCTAACATAAATAAAGGATAGTACTTAGTTGATTTTCGATAAAGAATTTAATCACCACGAATATCAAACTAAGGGTTGGATAGGCTTTTATGTCAATTCCATAAAGAATTTAATCACCAAGAATAACATAAAAGGTTCGAACTGTTTGATTAGCATAAAGGCAAAGCCACCAATAAACAAAACAAACTGGATAGTACTTAGTTTATTCAATTATAAAGGCTAAGCCACCACAAGGAATAAATCTAAGGGTTTTGAATGCGTAAAGGCTAAGCCACCAGCACTCAAGAGGATTTGGGTAAACACTCAAACTCACAAAATTATTATTCACCACCTAAATTCGAACTACATAGACCCTATTTATACTAGTTTAATTATGCTAATCCTAGTAGGAAAGAAATAACCTAATGCTACTAGGAAAACATAATAAACTATGTCCTATACTCTCTAGACTCTTTGAATCATGTAAAATCCATCGTTTTAAGAACGAGGCAAATGATTCCTAATACAAGTAGAACTAGGAAAGCAATAAAGATATGAGTTCTAACATAACTAGAACTCTACACACTTCTAATTTGACATCATGCCTCAAGAGTATCCAAGAACAAGTATCCACATCATCTCATGCATCATACTCCCCTTCTTGAAAAAAGTCGTCCACGGATTTTGCCATTTTCGGAGATTTGATCCATAAATTTTCCTGTAAACTGCCCAGAACTTTGATGCAAGTAAAAGTGACGAATAGCAGGAAAAACAACTCGAAATTACGTGAAATTTTTCCAGGACCTCGATCTATGTGTCTGCAACACTCCACCAAAATTTCATTCAAAAATTCAAAGCCAATTGTTCGTAGTTTGAAATCTCGCAACACTGTGCCAGATTAACCCGGTTTTTGACCAATTCGAAAGATCAGTCTCAAACATATATCAAATCAACTTCAAACCTTACGAAATTTTAGGATAGCAAAGTAGACAAATAGTAGTCCAATTTAGGATCAAGAATAACCCAAAAATTCTTTTGGAGGTGGGAGAACGAAGCTCTCAAATGTACCCCAAAAAACTGGCTGTTACGGGAGGTTTTTTTCTTGGATGTTTTTGTGGATCTTGGATGATTTTATTTTACCACTTGACAATGAATAATGATTTCCTTTGATGAAACTTTGTGAAAAATCAAAAATCTTGGAAAAAAGATTTGATCTTTAAGACTTTCTTGAAGATCTAATACTCCTCCTTAGAGGAAAAAAATTTAGAGCAATAGTATGAACTGGATGAAAGCTCGAAAGACCTTCTTCAATGGATGTCACCAAAGCTCTTGATACCATATGATGTATTTAATCTTCTAAGATCAAATAACAAGTGCGGAAGCTAACAGAAATAAAGGATAATACTTAGTTGATTTTCGATAAAGAATTTAATCACCACGAATATCAAACTAAGGGTTGGATAGGCTTTTATGTCAATTCCATAAAGAATTTAATCACCAAGAATAACATAAAAGGTTCGAATTATTTGATTAGCATAAAGGCAAAGCCACCAACTAAACAAAACAAAACTGGATAGTACTTAGTTTATTCAATGATAAAGGCTAAGCCACCACAAGGAATAAATCAAAGGGTTTTGAATGCGTAAAGGCTAAGCCACCAGCACTCAAGAGGATTTGGGTAAACACTCAAACTCACAAAATTATTATTCACCATCTAAAATTCGAACTACATAGACCCTATTTATACTAGTTTAATTATGCTAATCCTAGTAGGAAAGAAATAACCTAATGCTACTAGGAAAACATAATAAACTATGTCCTATACTCTCTAGACTCTTTGAATCATGTAAAATCCATCGTTTTAAGAACGTAGGCAAAACCATGATTCCTAATACAAGTAGAACTAGGAAAGCAATAAAGATATGAGTTCTAACATAACTAGAACTCTACACACTTCTATTTGACATCATGCCTCAAGAGTATCCAAGAACAAGTATCCACATCATCTCATGCATCACTATGCAACTACGGAGAAGGAAATGTTGGTCGTGGTCTTTGCATTTGACAAGTTCCGTTCCTACTTGACATGTAATAAGGCTGTGGTGTATACGGATCATTCTGCGGTCCGGTAGTTGATGAGTAAGAAGGATGCCAAGGCTCGACTCATTAGGTGGGTGTTGCTTCTTCAGGAGTTTGATTTTGAGATGAAAGAGAAAAAGGGGACGGAGAATGTGGTAGCTGACCATCTTTCTCGCCTCCCTCTTGATAATCTGGAGGAGATTCCAATTGAGGAAGATTTGAGAGAAGAAGCATTGTTCGCCATTCTGAACAATGAGGTTCCATGGTTCGCTGATTATGCGAATTATTTGGCTTGTGGGATTGAGCCTCATGGCTTTACTTCCCAACAAAGGAAGCGGTTTTTCAAAGAGGTTTCAAGGTTCTACTGGGATGACCCGCTCCTTTTTAAGAAGTGTGCTGATGGAGTGTTTAGGAGGTGTGTTCCTAATCATGAGATGACCTCTGTTTTGACTCATTGCCATACTTTGGCATGTGGAGGGCACGGTGGAGCAAGCATAACTATTGCTAAGGTGCTCCAATGTGGTATGTTTTGGCCGACATTGCAAAAGGATGCTCGGAAATTTGTGTTGGCTTGTGACAGATGTCAAAGGAGTGGTGGCATCACAAAGCGACATGAGATGCCTCAACAGAACATTCTTGAGGTTGAGCCATTTGATGTCTGGGAGTCGACTTTATGGGTCCATTCGTTCCTTCCTGTGGGAATGTGTACATTCTTGTTGCGGTCGACTACGTGACAAATGGGTTGAAGCCATTGCCTCTCCTACCAATGACCGTAAGGTAGTGACCAAGCTCTTGAAGAGTCATCTTCCCTCGATTTGGGGTGCCCCGTGTGTTGATCAGTGATGGCGATTCACACTTCGCCAAAAAGCAATTAGAAGCACTATTGAAGAAATACGGGGTAAATCACAAAGTAGGTCTTCTTTATCACCCCCAAACCCAAGGCCAAGTTGAGGTCTCGAATCGACAAGTCAAGAACGTCCTTGAGAGAGTGGTCAATAGGACACGAAAGGATTGGTCTTTGAAGCTTGATGACTCTCTTTGGGCTCTTCGCACGGCTTTCAAGACGCCTATAGGCACCACTCCCTATCGCCTTGTGTATGACAAGGCATATCATTTGCCGGTTGAGCTGGAGCACAAGGCTTGGTGGGCAGTTAAGGAGCTCAAATGGATCTGCACTTGGCGGGAGAAGCTCGAAAAGAAAGGCTAGTAGAGCTGGAAGAACTTCGTTTTGACGCCTATGAGAGTTCTAGACTATACAAAGAGCAAACGAAGAAAGGCACGATCACCAGATTCAACAACGAGAATTCCGGGTTGGGGACAAAGTCTTGTTGTTCAACTCAAGACTAAAGCTTTTCCCCAGAAAGTTAAAGTCCAAGTGGTCGGGTCCTTTCTCCGTGTTGAATACTACTCCATATGGAGCTTATGAAGTTATGGGTGACAACAGTCCATTTTGGGTAAACGGTCAAAGGTTGAAGCTCTATCATGATTCTCATATCGTTGGTTCAATTGGTTGCTTGATTCTTCGCTCACCTAAGCGACTTTTATGATGGACGTATCCTTTTTAGTCAAGCTAATGACTTAAAACAAGCGCTACACGGGAGGCAACCCATTTCTTTTCTTTCCTTTCTTTTATTTTTCTTTTATTTATTAGTTAGACTTTTGATTTATCAGTTAGTCATGAGAGCTACATTGGGATATCTAAGTTTTCATGAAAAGTTGAGTGAAATGAGTGGTTTCGAAAAGAAAGATGTAAAAAAACAGACGGGTATGGTGCTCCCCGCACCTTATAGACATGCGCCCGCACCAGTCTAAAATTTTTTCGAAAATTTGGACTGGTGCGCCCGCACATCTTGTAGGTGCACCCGCACCTTCCTCTAACTCATTTTTGCAAAAAAACAAAACAGAAGGTTCGGTGCTCCTGTACCTCCCGAAGGTGCGCCCGCACCTAGAGAAAATTTACGAAATTTTTTTTGTTGCGCCCGCACCTCTACAAGGTGCGCCCACACCAAAGCCTCCGGAGTTTTTGAGAAAAAACAGAAGGTTTGGTGCGCCCGCACCAAATCCTCCGGAGTTTTTGAGACAAAACAGAAGGTTTGGTGCGCCCGCACCTCTTGGTGGTGCGCCCGCGCGAAACATTTTCTGAAAACTTTTTTTCGGTTGGTGCGCCCGCACCAACCCGGCTGGGAAAAAGAAATCGCAAGTTTTATCAAACTTTTTTCGGCCCTCATTCTTCTTCACCTCAATATTTTCGAAAACTCTCACACTCACTCACTTTCTCTCTCTTCCTCCTCTCTAGATCCGGCCACCACCATCTATTCCGGCGACTTTCGACGGCAAATCTCACCGGAATCTTCATCATCTTCCTCTCTACACCATTCAAGAGCACAAAAATTGGGGTTTTGCAAGGTTTTGAATTTCTAGGGTTTCGAATTTGGGGATTTTCATCTCCATGTTGGTAACTCTCTTCTAATCCTTGATTTTTCATCAATAATCTAGTAATTTGGAATTCTAGTGTGTTGTCTTTTAGATTGCATGCTTGTTTTCCTTAATTTTTTTGATTATTCATGAACTTTGCTCATAATTGTGTTTGATGTTGTGGTGAACAAGTGTATTTCATGTTGTTTGTGGTATTTTCATGATATATTGAAATTTTATGAACTACATTGCATGAATTTCTAAATGTTGTCGATTCTTGTGCACTAATTCTGGTTGGTTTGGAGAATTTGGCTTGAAAGTCTCTTTGTGTGGTGACACTCTTGCTTGTTAACAACTTGGTTGCTATTGATTGTGGATTGGCTAGCTGGTAGACTTTAGGATTTGTTTTTGATTTTCCTTTTTGTGTGTTTCTTTGTGTGGTTTGATTTTTATTTTTGTGTGTTTCTTTGTGTGGAGAGTCCGTTTTATGGTGTGTCGTTGCAGCAGATCATCACTTATCCTTCCCCTTTTGCAAAACAAATTTTTTTACCACCATGGGAAGAAGTAGTGGTGAAGGCTCCTCTAGGTCTAAGAGAGCAAAGACCGGGCCTTCTTCACAAGGACCCTCGTCCAGCTCTAATCCCCCTCCCCCATATGCTCTGAAATTCCCCAATGCCGCTCATAAAAAAATTTTACGCAACTTTTTTAGCGCACACTTCGTCCAACGAAGTTCTATCACTACACTACCTGTAATTACCTTAACATCGAAATGGTGATATAGGAGATGGCAGGCAATGTCGGGCTATCGAACTTCCTTGACATCCATGAAACTACTTATGATCAACTCACTCTCGAATTTTTGAGTACGTTGAACATAAGTAGGGTCACGGGTGTTCTAACTATTCAGTTTCGTATGTTTAATCAAGTTAGAACACTCTCTTTTGACGAATTTTGTGAGGCATTCGGGATGGATTCTCGAGCTCCCTGTGATGCCCCTTTGGGCACCATCTGACAGGGATACAATGAGCAAGAATGGTGGGCTAAGATCACCAACGGCACGACTCCGTTTCGGACGAACTCGTCCAAAGCGTCGGAGATCATCCATCTTGCTCTCCATTACTTCCATAGGATGTTGGTTTACACCATTTTTCCTAAACAGGAAGTCGGGTAGTTGAGAAAGGACGAGCTGTTAGTTCTTTGGTTGGCCACTAACAGGGCCCACCATAGACCCCGAATTAACTTTGCTGCACTCTTCCTTAACCGATTGCAGGAGATTCGGGGGGGCACTACGGTATATGGGGAGATCGTTTGTGGTGGGATGATCACCCGGATAGCGTCCTACCTCGAGTTGGACGATGACCTGGCTCGCTTGGAAGCTAGCGTGCCTACTGTTGGTCAGTCCAACAAATTGGATGGTGTGAGTCTGCAGCAGATGAAATTTCTGCGCAATTACCAGAAGGAAAACTGCATTTGGCTTGTGGGAGGGCGACCTTATTGTTCTATAGGGCCTGACTTCATCTGGGACCTCCCCGCTAACAGTGAAAACTGTTGGTGGGTTCCCCCTACCCTTATCGCCCCACGGGATGTCCCTACGGAGAGCATTCCACGAGCTCTGAGAGGTCCGGGGCGTGACCACCACATTCCTGAGAATGAGGTGGCCGAAGTTTCCTTCTCTCAATCGTTCGATATGGGCTCCGTCATGGTGGCTATAGCCTAGATGCAGGCCTCCCAGGAGGCCAATCACCATGGGGTTACTGCTACTCTTGCCGGTATCCGCACCGACCTCGACCATGTGTCTAGGGTGGCTTGGCGCACTCACCTCGCCAATGTCCACTCCGGACATGAGCCTTCCTTCCCTAACCATCCCCACTATCCTCCTTCTTTCGACCCTCAGAAGGGCCGTTTGAGGAGCCTTCTTTCCGTCCTTATCCCCACTACCCTCTTACTATCCTGATGGGTACTCTGGTGGGTATTTCCTCCTTACCCCCTCCCGATGGGGGTAATGGTGGGAACTATTAGGAGTTTTCATACCCCCTCCCTCTCCCTCCTTTTGCAACTCCGAGCGCGGAGTTTCGCTTAAGCTTGGGGACTTGCATGTATGTCTATATCTTTGGGAGTTTTGGGGTCATCGATGGTTAGAATTTAGGGGTCTCATTGGTTTTCGGTATTAGTTGGTGATTGTTCCTGTCTGTTGGTTTTGACTTCCCCCACCCCTGCTGACTTCTCTTTCACCTGTACAGCTTTGCTTTAGAAGTTTTGTTTTGCTTTGTTCATATTATAAAAAAATAAAAAAAAAAAAAAAATCCTCTTTTATTCTTTTTCTTCTTTTTTCTGCATTTAGGATAGCTTGGTTGCATGCATGATTTGTGGCTAAAAGTGTTCATGACTTGATTGGAAGACCTTCCTTATATTAGACTTGATGATTTTGGAAGCCCTGTTGTGATTTTAAGCGTCTCTTGAAACGATAACTTTTGGTAGAGTCTCTTTGAAATTAGGCGAGTTGGATGAATGGATTGCCTTGCCCCTTGTGCGACAAATCCCGAAGGAGGGCCAAGAACCTCGTAAGACTCACTCACAACCCTCACCATTGATCGCCTAACTTGTGACTTGCATTTTAGCTCCCCAAGATTACATAAGACGAGCTCTAGAGAATGATTTAGGGCGTTTCTTTTGCTAGTAATAGGAGCTACAAAACCAAAAGCTTGAATACCTGCATAATATTCGCTTCTCAACCCATCTGAGCCTTTCTATCCTATTTTTGCTTAACCCACATAATGAGTCATGGCCAAACTTTCCCCAAAGTGGAGTGCATGTTATTTGTGTTGAGTTGTTTTGATATTAAGTCTTGGTTGAAAGTGAGTTAATGTGCTTGTATGTCACAAAAGTTGAAAAAAATTTGTGAAAAAGAAAGAAAAGAAATAAAAGAAAGAAATATCTTATTGTTTGATTTTTTTTTTATTGAAAATGAAAAGAAAGAAAGATCAAATTGATGAGAAAAATGAAAAAGTTCACAAAGTGAAAAAGAAACAAGTGAAATTCAAGGTTATGTGTGAGATTTCTTTAATTGAGAATTGGTGTTAGGACTAGCTTGGGGGAGATTTACCCCTAGTTTGTACTCCACTTACCCTTTTTGCACCACATTCCTAGAATATAATCCACACCCCTAACCTAGCCCCGTTACAACCTTAACAAAGTCCCTTTTGACTTCTAGATTGGACTTGATCTATTTAGTAGTGGCGGGCGAGATTTTGTGCAAGTCATGATGAGGGTCATCAAAACGTGGTAGAGGCGAGCAATTATGGTTGAGCATCCCTAGGGAGGAGTCAAACTTGGGTCTTGGAAGTGGAGAAGAGTGAGAAATCATTCTTGGAAAGCTTTCTTTCAAAAAGACTCGGTTGATCGGTGGATTGAGACCTTAGAGTCACTCTTGTGCTTCCTAATCATCTTCCCTCTTGTGTTTGGTTGGTCTCCTAAATCTTGCTATGAACTCATTTAGCTTGCATGTCATGCTTGTAACCTTGCATTTAGAGCATATAGGTTAGTTTGTTGCATGTTTCCCTTTTCTTTTTATTCTCTTTTCTTCTTCTTTCCTTCATTCTCATTCTTGGTTTACTTGAGGACAAGCAAAACGCTAAGCTTGGGGAGTTTGATAAGTGTGTTCCTAACGCACTTTATGCTTCCTTTTGGCTTGTTTTGGCTCCCTTTTTCCCCTTTCTTCCCTCTTTCTCCTCACTTTTCCCTTCTATTTCATTCACTTGATCATACTTGATCATAGTGACATTTTGCTAGATTTTCGATCTATTTTGATCGAATTTCTAGCACATATGCTTTCACCATGTTTGCTCGTGTTTTTATTGCAGGTATGACCCTTTTCGGGGCCGAGTAATGCGAGACATGGCTTAAAGAAACAAGCTAGAGGATGGAGAGGCCATAAGGTGCGCCTAGAGTTCCCCCGCACATGTAGGTGCTCCCGCACATATCACTAATGCGCCCGCACCACAGCCAAATTGGTAGAAAAATACAGAACGCACAGGTGTGCCCGCACCCAGCACATGGTGTGCCCGCACCTGTGACTGGTGCGCCCGCACCAGCTACCTGTGCGCCTGCACATTATGACGGAAGATTTCAGTTGAGACAGAAGACATAGGTGTGCCCGCACCTTTGCATGGTGTGCCCGCACCTTCTCATGGTGCGCCCGCACCATGCGAGTCTAGAAAAAAATCCTTCGCTTCGTTAAACGAGTTTTGTTTTAGTTTTAGAGTTACGCTTATTTCTAGCTTTTTACACAACATTCTAGGGTTTTGTATTAGAGAGAAAACACTTTAGTTTATTGAGATTTGAGAATTAGTTAGATCATAGTTTGTGATTCCATACATTCAAGGTACTTTTATTCAATTTAATTCAAAGTTTTAGTTTTTTTCATTCTTCGTCTTTGTTCTTGCTTTTGTTATTCTAGATCTTCATTCTCTTAGTTTCATAATTGCGATTTCCATTAGTTTAATATTACTTAATCATGTTTATCCTTAGATTAGTCATAGATTTATTGTTTAATTGCTTTAACTCCATGATTAGTGAGTAGTTTCATAATCTAGCTAGGGTTAGGGTGAAAGTATGAATTAGGGTTTTAAATGTGTTCTTGATGTGATTGTGATGTTTAGAGAAGTTTATGCATTGATCTTGGTGTTTTGAAACCCTAGGATAGATATTGATCACATTTATACTTTGGTATTTTGATTTCAAATGTTCTTAAATCGAATTTTGAACCTTTTATCATCCCCAAGAATCAACTTAATTTCTAGGCCAAGATATTGGTAGGAAATTAAGGGGATCCTTTATTAGGGGTTTTCCGAACTTATTGAATCTCTTAATCAATTGAATAAAAGACCATTCGAGAGAGGATTTAGTTGATTGATTAAGTGATTATTCTTGAGGACCATTCGAGAGAGGACTCAAGTAATTTAGAGGGAAACTAAACCTTGCATAATCATCTCCGTACATCACAATCGCATTAGCATTCATTGGCTATTCTTATTCATACTAGTAACCTTAACACTAGTGTCTTTTAATTGATATTTAAACTCTTGATATTTGCTTGTTCTTGTTATTAGTTAGTCTTAATTATTACCAAACCTCTTTCAAACCCCCAAATACCTTTCAATTAGGTAGTCTAGACTAGATAAACTTTAACCAATCCCTGTTTTCCTGTGGATCGACCCTTGACTTGCCCTTACTATTCTCTTAGTAATTGCATGTTAGGACTTATAAATATTATTTGGAAAGCGGTTCTTGGTGCCTTAACGACACACTAAAAACCTCTTATCACTGCCAAAGCTTTTGACTTGATAGCTGTTCTTGGATAAAACTGGATGTCGTGTGCTATTGCTCACTTGCTCATGCGTCCTGTCAATTCTGAGTGTCACAGGACAGACTTGATAGGATAGTTAGTCATAACGATAAAAGTATGTGTTTCAAAATAGTGCCTAAGCTTTTTAGCAGCTACGACTATTGCTAAAATTAGCTTTTCTAACGAAGAATACCTGGTCTCTGCGTCTAGCAGAGACTTATTGACATAGTAGATTGGTAGCTGCTGGCTTTCCGCTTCCCCCGTCAGGACAACACTGACGGACACATTGCTTACCGCAAGATAGAGCTGCAACGTCTCTCCGATGTTTGGCTTCGACAGTAGTGGCGGTGACGCTAAGTAGCTTTTAAGTTTCTGCAGCGCGTCTTCGTGTTGTTGCGACCAGTCGAAGCCCTTATTCTTTCTTAGGACGTCATAAAATAGATGATATTTTTCAGACGACCGGGATATGGAACGATTCAGCGCAGCTACACGACTGGTCAAACTTTTGCACCTCCTTGACGCTTCGTGGAGATTGAATGTTGATGATGGCCTTTATTTGATCCGGGCTGGCTTCAATTCCTCGTTGCGTAACGACGTACCCTAAGAACTTTCCTGCAGACACTCCAAATGTGCACTTAGTGGGATTTAATTTCATGCCATACCTTCGTAGGACGTCAAAAGCCTCCGACAGATGCTGGATGTGATTGTCTGCCCACTTGGATTTGACGAGCATATCGTCTATGTATACTTCCATGGTGTCGCCCAGTTGGTCTTTAAACATTTGGTTGACCAGTCGCTAATATGTGGCACCTGCATTTTTCAAACCAAAAGGCATAACCTTATAACAATATATACCCTTATCAATAACAAACGCGGTCTTTTCCTGGTCGTCCGGATGCATCAATATTTGGTTGTACCCGGAATACGCGTCCATGAACGTTAAAAGCTCGTGACCTGCCGTAGCGTCAACTATTGCATCTATATGAGGGAAAGGGAATGGATCCTTGGGACATGCTTTGTTCAAATCTGTAAAGTCGATGCAGACTCTCCACTTCCCGTTCTTTTTGCTGACCCCCACGACATTGGCTAATCAATCTGGATACTTTACCTCACGGATCTTTCCGGTATCGATCAGCTTTTGAACCTCATCATTGATGACTTGATTCCTTTTAGGTGCGAATTTGCGTCTTTTCTGTTTTATAGGCTTGTGAGCGGGGTCGACGTTGTGCTTATGCGTAATGACGTCAGGACCGATTCCTGTCATATCCTCATGGGACCAAGCAAAACAATCTTGGTTAGTTTTCAAAAAATCAACTAACTGACCTCGTATTTCTTGCGAAAACGTCGCTCCGATTCGAACGATACGATCGGGGACGAATGGATCGAGCATCACTTCATCCACGTCCTGCTCGCTGGGCGCGTCGGGCGCTGATCCATCCTTTAATTGCTAGATGGACGCTTTCGGGCTTTTGAGCGATGAACTATAGCCTTCTCTTGCAGATTTCTGCTCGCCCTTTATTTCTTGGACCCCCCACTTGGTTGGAAACTTCAGCGACTGATGATAAGTTAAGGGGACGGCCTTCATCTTGTGTATCCATGGAGTGCCGAGAATGATGTTATACGCTGACCGGCAATCCACAACGTTGAATCTGGTTGGCAGGTTGACGCCTTTGGCTAGCGTTGGTAGTGCCAAAACAGTAGATTTTTTAGTAATATCTTTATCGCACAAACCCATACCTTCGAGGGCGCTTTTGAATATGATGTTGGCTGAGCTGCCCCCATCGACTAACACTCTCTTCAACAAGCAATTGCTGACAGTCGGGGATATGACTAATCCATCGTGATGCTCCACGTCGCAGACGTCGTCGTCGTCAAAGGTTATTGCCATTCTCGTCTAATACGAGTTGTTTGCTTGATGCACGCCAGATTACCCTACACAGGTAAAGATTGGGTCGTCTGACTTTGCCGTTCGTGTCCATAAAAATAAAATGCATGTTCGTCCATAATAGGTCCACCTCTAGAATATGCCGAAGAAGAAAGGCTTTCAGTTCTAGGGTTAAGACCAACCCTTAAGCAACCGGGATTGTTCGATGAAGAGGACGAATCCATTTTTTCTCTAGAAGAATGAAAAAAGAAAAACACAAAATAAGAGTTAATAGAAGGAAGGGATACCTATTGAATTACTTGGCCGGATTGAAGAAACTAAACAAGATCTTAGACGTATTGAAGAAACCTAACGAGATCTTGGACGAAGGCTTTTTCTCTCTCTAAAATTCAGTGAAAAATTGAGCAGAGTCTTTCTCTCAAAAAAATTCTCTCAATGATGTGAAAGTTATTTCAGAAAGGACAAGGGGTCATACTTATAGGGAGGTAAAAATGACCTCCCCCTTCGGTAAAGTAACCGTTGCACTCAAAAAAATCCTTGAGGGTTGACCTGTTGAGACCGGCAAAACGGCGCCCATTTCATCTTGAAAAAGATAGGGCAGTTGTCGTCGGTTAAAAGAGAATTCCAACCGTCTAGGCGCCTATAAATGGTAAAATCCTCTTTTAAGGGGCAAATGTTGTAGCCTAAATATCAACGGATATAAGTTGGACATGTGGCTCCATCACAACTCTACACGTGACTTTGCTGCTGCAATAAGTACATGGTCCAGAAAGGTGCATGGCCTAAAGTACACCTTTCTAAATAAAGGGAGTTGTACTAGCCCTCCTGGCCCTACCTGTACTTAGGCCCAGTAAAGGCAAATGACATTTCTATGGAATGGATAATGTGTACTCTCCAATCAATAATCACCACGTGTCATAACATTATTGCTTAGCCAATCAGATGCTCTCAAATTAGGGTGACATCAAGGTACAACAGTCATTTTAGACACTATAAATAGTCCTTGAAATCAGGGGAAAGGTTCGTTTTCCAGAGCATAATACTGTTATTCTGCCATAAATTCTCTCTCTCTCTCTCTAAAGTTTTCTTTCTACTCCTGATACCTAACTTAAGCTTTGGAGGGGGAAATACCACCCAAACCTCAGGGTGGGTCCCTTTTTGCAGGTTTGAAGAGGAAGCTCAGGTTTGGGTTTTGGGTCCAGACATTGTTGCACAAGTCTCCTATTTAGAACCTACTGTTGACGATAGTAGTATTAATTTACGAGTCTAGCACTACGTAACAAAACCTATTAGAGCATTCAGTTAAATTGTAATGGTTTATGCTAAAATTTATCACTTATGACGAAATTAAAGTTTTGGACGATTTAACCAGATTATGTTAAAGACAATGCGACAAAAGAATGCAAAGGGGATCAAAGGGGATGAACATACAAAAATGGTGACGCGGAAATCCCAATGAAGGTGGGTAAAAACCGCGGGTGGTTGGAGATCCACCAAACTAATATGGTTCACTACCTTTCTTAGTGACTGACTGTCGTTACAAGAATGTTAAGTTCTGTCTAGTGTTCTTCCAATTATGTTACGTAAAAAACTCGTCAATGACCTCTCTCTCCCTTTTATATGCCCTTTTTTTTCCTTGGCTTTTTCTCAACGAATACAAAAATGAATTCACTGATTATTACATTAACTTTGGTGCTTCAATCATGGGAGATCTTTTACACTTACGCTCCAACGTCTTGATTCATGCTCTTCAACGGCTGAATTTATGGCTCATTACACTCCTTCCTTATTTAGCTGGACCGTTACCACTTAATGCTCTGCTCCAATCTCGCGTCCTTCGCTGTGTCTTCGGGTCACAATTACTTCGTCATCATGTCAGAGGGCATCATGTCATCAAGTCATCGCGTCGTTGCGTCAGTGTCATCCTGTCAAAAAATTCAGCCATAACAGTAATATTTATTTACAAATAGATAAATTTTAGTATATATGAAATTACTTCTAAAAGTAATTTCTCGAATGTAATGTGGAATGTTAATTAATTGATATAATAACTATATTTTATTGCATTAAAATAAGTTATCATGTGTCCTTCAATGCTTACTTTTCTCTCTAAATAACTGCCTTATAATTAAGCGGTTAAGAAAATAAGTGGATAAAAGTTTAGGCCTCCATCTATAAATATGTATATAACTACAACATATGTAACTGTCAGGAAACAACGTATGTGAAGGTCAGGATATTATGTGGATAAGTAGGGAGGCCCAATTACACAACATTGGATATTTCCAACATATAAACCTTATCCTTCCAAATATTTAAATCATCACAAAGCATTGATATTATGTCTGGAGATAAGAATGAATTTATAAAGGAAGAATCTATTAAGTGGAATGTTACGATTAATAAATGTTTTGGCAAAAATACTATTATGCAAAAGGATCCAAAACATGTATTAAATCTAAGGCCTTTCAAATAGGGTTAGATTTAGATTTAATGCAAGCATGGATATTTTCAAAACTTGACACAAATGACCAAGTTACTTCCTTATTAGTGTGCAAATCTTGGGGTAAAGCCATCATGGAACCAGATATGCCTTGAGATATCTCAGAAGACTCTTTGGTAAAGGAAGCACAAAGAGTATAAAAGTATTTCGAATGGTGAATGGATCATCTTCAAGAGATATAGTACAATATATATGTACATGTCAAATATTGCATAATCTTATGATCCTTGGTGCAGATCCCTATTGGATGTTACAAAATTATCCCATGAGATCATGTCATAGCCAAACTTTTTTGACGGATTTGACTTTGGCTAGAAGAAAAAAGGAAGGAATACATGATAGATTATTCTTTTCAACCAAATTTAGTCATCCAAAAGAGAGATTTGTCGATAACCTTAGAATAATGGAAGAAGCTACTTTCAGGATGTTAAAACAAATTGAGTATAGCCATTGAACATATTCCTCTACTTATAATTTGTGGGTTCTGAGCACATCACCTCACAAATAAGGGGGGTAATTTGTTACTACCATTTTTATGTCTAGCTAATATTTATTATGATACATTGTATTAAGCCCCAAAGGGCTTAATGTTTGATGTTTATATAAGTAGGGAGGCCCAATTACACAATGAAGCCCATGATAAATAGTCAACAACTAGTAGCCCATAGAAGGAAGCCCAACATTCAAGAATGGTCAAGGGTCAAAACACAGAAGTCAAGAGATAAAAGTCACGCAAGGCCAAAGTATAGACAAGGACGTGGGTTGAAGTTAAATTTATTATGGAGCATGCAAGAACCTGGCCTACTACCACATTTTTAATCAGACGCAATGGTTAAAATAAGCTAATGCAACGGTAATTTTTTATACCGTTGCAGTATGATCATCTATTGCAACGGCCCATTTCAATTTAGGTTCATAGATTAAGCTATTGCAACAACTTTATAGTAACCGTTGCATTAGATATATCTATTACAACGATTTGGTAATTGTCGTTGCGTTAGATATATCTATTGTTACGACTTGGGATGGTCGTTGCATTAGATATTAGCTTATTGTTGCATTGCCACATACTACATCCGCGCACAAAATATTACGCGCAACAATCCCTCAATTTATTTCACGAAAGTTTAAAACTTCTCAAAGTTTGAACAGCTAGCGTCGTATCTCCCTAAAACAAGGAAACCCATTGCTCATGATCAGGTAACTGAAATCACGAACTGAATTTTACCCTATCAATTGCATGTTTGCCAACAAATTTTAATCTCCCTTCCCAAATCTCTCCTATGAACTGAAATCACGAACTGAATTTTACCAAATTATATACTAAGAGGAAGAGGGAAGAGCCGAAATTCACGAACACTACTTCACACAGGCGAAATTCAAAGAAAAACAAGCAAAGAGGCAAAATTTCGAACTTCAAAAGTGCATTCTTCTGTTTTGGGAATTCTGGAAATCCTTCAAAAGCCACAAAATCAAGTCGAGCTCCAAAGTTAAGGTAGTTTCTTGAATTTTGTGAATTATGGAAATTTTCAATCGATTTCTGGATATTATCTAATTTTGGTCCATGGTAATAGGATATAGATTTAGAGTGTAAATTATTCAAGAAAAGACACCTAAGAGTCGAAATTCAAGAAAATCCATCAAAAAGGGAAAATTTCGGATCATTAGTTGAGCTTCATAAGGTATGTTCTTCAATCAATTGTTATTGGAATTTTATGTTTTTGGAATTCTTGAGATTATTGAAATTCGTGGATATTGAGATTCTTCTATGTTTTAGGAATTTTATGTTTTAGGAATTCTTGAGATTATTGAAATTCGTGGATATTCTGCTATGTTTTAGGAATTTTATGTTTTATCAATATCCTCCACATAACTTTAAAGTAGTGGCCGAATGCATAGAGGGAGGAAAATTATGTAAACTGAGAGATGATGTGCGTTCTTTATATTTTCAGTCTCGTAAATTTGATCCAATTCCTGGAAGAAAGTTATACAAACAAAGGAACTGTGAATTTAAGAGGATAGTAAGGATCTAAAGGAAGAGGAAGAACCCTGGCTTCCTCTCCTTTCTTTTTTATAGCAATCAAGTCCATGGGGGCTCTTTCTTATCAAAATCGTCTGTAAGCTATCATATTTTAATATTTTCTGAATTGTGGAATGTTAGCATTATGTTATTGAAATCTCAAGATATCCAGCTATGTTACGAATGTTATTGAAATTCTGCTATGTTATTGGAATGTAGTTAGCATAATTTTCTTGAAATGTTATTGAAATTCCTCTATGTGATATGTTATTAAAATGTAGTTAGCAGAATTTTCTTGAAATCTCAACGTGGTAAGTAGAAAAGAGTTTCGGCCCTTACTTTTTTTTCATAGTTTTCTTTGTAGACTATAAGTAATACATGCTACAACCATGACTTTTTTTCCTGATTTTATTCTAGTTGTCACATGGATTATCTGCTTTAGTTGTCACATGGATTAAAATAATAACATAACCTACTTTATTTCATAGCTAAAATAATTTTTTTTCCTTAATTAGAGCATTGAGACAGAAGTAAAAGTGTCTTGTAAGTTGCTAACCATATGTTTACTTAACATAACCTACTTTTTTTCAAAGTTTATATTAACAATTTGTTTTAAAATTTGAGGATTTTTATAATATTTTAAAATTGGATGCTGACTTAATGTTCTGGCTTGCAACATATGGTTAAGGAACAAAATGGATAACGTAGATAAAAAGTGGTGGATGCTTCAAAGATGGAGCGATGAATATGAAGAAGGAGTTGAGGATACACTAATGGCTTTTGCTATTAAAGCACAAGGGAACCAGATTTGTTGTCCTTGCAATGTTTGTCATTATCGTTATTGGCATTATAGAAATGTTGTTAGGGATCATATCATTGTTAATGGTTTTGTTCCCATAACTGATAAGTTGTTAGACCTAGATATAAATATTGAAAAAGAACCGGATATGACAGAAGAACATGACGCGATATTAGACATGAATGATCACATAGAGGGGTTGTTGCATGATACAATGAGAGAAGGGCCAAATGAAGATGAAAAGAAGTTTTATGGATTAATTATGTCCAGGTTGCAAGAAATTTTCCAAAATGTCCTTTAATTACTTATTCATCTATTTATATACAAGTGTGACCATAAGTTAAGCAATGTAGCAATGTCGGCTTTGTTAGGAATATTTAGAGATACACTACCCGATGCAAATTTGCCCAAGTCTTTTAATGAAGAAAAAAATGTTTTAAGAGTTTTAGGGCTAGATTTTCAGAAGATTGATGCATGCCCTAATGACTGCATGTTGTATTGGGAGGAGCACGCAAATGCAAAAAGCTGTTGTGTTTGCAAAACTTCAAGGTGGAAAGTAACTAATAAAGAAAAGACTAATGGGAAGGATGATAAAATTCCTGCTAAAATTCTAAGGTATTTTCCAATTAAGAAAAGCTTGGAAGGTTATTTATGTGTCCAGAAACTGCAAAGTACATGATATGGCATAAAACGAATGATTTAGAAGATGAGCTTTTACAGCATCCAAGGGATGGTGAAGCATGGAAGGCATTTGACAGATATATTACCAAAGATGCTCGTAGTGTGAGGCTTGGGTTAGCTTCAGACGGGTTTAACCCATTCCACATTATGAGCATTGTACATAGTACGTGGCCAGTGATATTGATCAATTATAACCTACCTCCGTGGTTGATTACGAAGCTTGAATTTTTTATGTTAGCATTGCTTATTCCCGGACCCTTATCCCCCATAAATGATATTCATGTTTATTTGCAATCAAAGGTTTGATATGCATGCAGCATTGATGTCTACCGTTAGTGACTTTCCTGCTTATGCAATGTTGTCTGGTTGGAGCACAAAAAAACTTGCATGCTCTGCTTGTCATTATAAACTGAATCCTTGTTCTTCAACAAAAGCCACAAGCATGCTTATGGGTCACCCTACTTTTTAGATTTGTCCCACCCTTGGCGTCGTAATAAGAGATATTTCATTGGAGTTACGGGCAAAGAGACCAACCAGTGCGTTTAACAAATAAACTAAGGAGTTACTTTTGATTTTCGAAATATAATGTGAATGCAAAAGATAACGAAACAAGAAAGGGAAGTTCCATGGAAAAGGGTACCAATATTTTTTGAACTTCCATATAGGAAACATTGTTCGCTTCGCCATAATCTTGATGTAATGCATATTGAAAAAAATGTATGTGACAATATCATTGCGACACTATTAGATTTACCTGGAAAGAGCGAAGATCATGCTAATGTTCATCAAGATTTGAAATCCCTAAATTGGATGCCTGAACTTCATCCTCAAGTACTAGAAGATGGTAAGGAAGTATTCCCAAAATCACGCTTGTCGATGTCATTAGAAGAGAAGCGATTGTTTTGCCATGTCATTAAAATGCAAAGCTACCACTTGGATATGCTTCAAATATCGCTCGATGTGTGCAAGTTAGTGAAAGGAAGATCACTGGATATAAGAGTCATGATGCTCATTTTCTAATGCATTACTTGCTTCCTGTTGCCATCAAGACAACTTTAAGCAAAGATGTTGCAAAACCTTTGCTAAGGTTGTGTGCTTTTTTTAAGGGCATATGGAAGAAAGCCATCGACCCCCAATATCTCGACTATTTGCAAACTTAGATTGTTGAAACTCTTTGTCAGTTAAATATTTCCCACCTACCTTCTTTGATGTCATGGTTCATTTACCAATTCACTGGAAAAAATAAGCTTGGTGGTCCATCGGAATTAGGTTCATGTATGCAATAGAGAGGTACCTCCGAGAGTTAAAATCTGATGTTCGGAACAAGGGTCGTCCGGAGGGCTCAATGGCTTAAGGATATTTAGCCAAATAATGTCTTGCATTCTATGGAAGATACTTGAATCGATTGAACAATCCTTCAGATAATGTTGTTGGTCCTAGTATCTCAAATCCATTATTTCCCAATATTAGGCGACCTATTAGAGGAAAGGGAAGGAATAAAAAGAAGGATTATGGGTTTATGATGGATCACATTACACGGGCCCAAGTGCATCAATATGTCTTATGCAATTGTGATTCTAAGGAAGTTGAAAGATACATCGAGTAAGATAACTTAACATGCAACTTTTTCTAATTATTTTTCTTATTTTTTTATCTTACTAATTGTGATAGATACTAACGTATTTACTAAAATCACAGTGAACATAGTTGTTAGTAGTAAACTCTGGGCTGTGATATTTGGATCTCCATTTTATGGGCCTTCGGATACATAGATGCATACATTCTGAGGGAAGCTGCATCTTTAAAGTTTTGCTAGTAGTGAACTTATTGGAGTGTCACAGTCTGACACAAGTACCTTAGATGAAATGGAGAGTTCAAGTAACTTATTGTCACTTCTCTCAGCATGAATTTCCATGGCTAGGAAGCAACGATAATTGACTAATCTTTTTTATTTTTTATTGACTCTCTGTATGAGCGATAATTGTGTTATGTTTTTTACGCTCCTTTTTTATTTTTTATTGTGTTTTTTATGTTGTGTGAAAAGTATCCCCTATTAGTTTTAAGTAAGGAAAAAATATATAAAAAATGTATCTACATGTTGGTTATGTTGCATCATGCATGAGTGATTTATTTATTGGAGTATCACATTATTGGATTTAGAGATTTAGAGTATCAGTAAGCTATGTTGCTTAGTATTTCCTATTTCTTCATGTCTTGCTGCATAGGACACGAGTTAAGTTGGAAGTGAATCTTAGAGCTGACAAAAAATTGGTGAGATGACTTAAAGGTCTGTGTTTGGTAATGGTTGTTTCTGAAAGGAAATATTGGATGCTAATGACTTCTCAAGAATCAGACTAATCCAAGATTTTAATGAGGTTGGAAGATACAGAAGTCAAGATTATTGTTTTATACGACACTGGTGTAATAAATAAGTGGATAAAAAGGTGTTAGACCTAACTGTCATGTCTTGTCAAACTTGTTTAAACCTACACTAGACCTGATGATTGTAGCATGATCTTTATGGTCTCACAGGGTCATAAAACATCAATCGCTGTGGTAACGTAAATTATTCAGAACCTTGTAGTCTTCTTTAGAGCCTGATCAGTTACTTGCCATTACTGATTAGTAGCTTTGATCTCAATTGCTTTCAATCTCTAACTAGTATCATCCCTATTTCCTTTAAATTTGATTAAAATGTTCAATTTCTTGTTATATGACAAAATTGTAGGTCTTTTTGTCTGATATTTACAAGTTTGAGCTGCTTATTAGTATGAAGTGAGCTAGGATAATGCCTATCATTGACAAAGTTAGCTGTGAAATGACTATATTTGTGATAATATGTGGCTGAATGGAATTGCTTAATTAGAAAACTAATTAATTATCTTGGTATTGAAGGTAACATTAAGAACTGAATTTGATTACCAAAGGGTGAAACATTTAAAGTTGCTTTTAGATATAAGGGTGGTTTGTAGAGCAATGTATTGTTTTCGATTAATTACGACACAAATAGATAATCTGTGTTTCTTTTAGGGCCTAGTTTTCTATCACAATGAAGGCTTTACTTTTATCTCCCAGTTAATAAATTATGTTTATGAGATATTCTACGTGTTTTAAAACTTATCTTTTTTGGTTTGAAATTGATCTAGTTAGCTAGGTTTTCTGTTACAGAACTGTAAAAATTAACCTTCAATTCTGTCTAGGTATTGAAGGTAACTTTTTCTCTCTTTTATGCTTCTTTCTAGTAGTCTTTCAGTGTTCTCTCTGTCTGTTTTCCAAAATTTTGAAGTTCCCTCTTCTTAAGCTTTAGCATTCTCATATGCCTGCACCCCTCTATATTTGTCATTTCCCTGTCCTAGAGCTATGCACTTAAAAGCATTACCTCACATTGATGTTGTCCTAGAGCTATGCACTTAAAACCATCACAGAAGATGTTGGAACTCACCTTTTCTCTGTCAGTAAAGTGTTCTTCTCGGGCATGTAGCTCCTTCTCTTTTGCTTCAATTCTCTTTTTTATGGCATCAAATTCCTGCTTCAATTTTATAATTGATCAACCATTACAAGCAGGTACTTCAAGTCAGCAAGTTTATGCAGTATAATCACCTTCTCTTTTATAATAAAGCTAGCAAGTCTTTGGCTTATATCCTCCTCTTTTTTCTTCAGATCCATATTAGCTTTATCCATCTTCTTCTGAACCTCTCGAGCTCAAACTCTTTATGCTTAAATCCCTTATCAACTTCAGTGGCCTCCTTCTTGTGCCCATGTCTAAGTTCAGCTCTAACAGCAGCAAGCCACAGTTCAGGATTCCTAGGATTCAAGAGAAAGTGAAAATGTTAAATCAATCCCATGTAGATATATTTGACTTCATGACCTGCGTTCTAAAGTAAAACAGAGGCCATTATGAAGCATTATATTGATGCCATTATATGTTTTTTGTATGGTTTCAGGTGGAAAAGAGGGAGAGAAGCATCCAGTATCTCAACCACTATCTATGAGGGATTTTGTGCATAAAAATGGTCAAAGGAACCAATGAGCAAAGGATACACAATCTGAAAATGTCGAGCAAAACAAGCGAAAATCCATGGTCACTGCCCAACCCGCAAAACAGAAAATGATAAAGGATATTGCACGCCCTCAAAAGCAACAACCAAAGGGAAAGACACAAGAAAAGGAGTACTGTACTCCGGGGTCTATATCTTCCTTTCGCTTGTTTCGGCAAAAGTAGTTAGAAAAGATGCGACACACCATAGACAAGGAATCTCCTATTACCAATTAAATGACACAAGAAGCAAATTTGGAAATTCAGATTCCTTCCATTATAACAAGAAATGGTGAAGTTGAACATGAATTGGAGCAACAACCAATAAATGAAGAAATAGAATTGGAATCTCAACCAAATGAAAGAATAGAGGAAGGTATATATCATGCACTTCTCTAGATCACATTTTTTGTTTATCTCTTTCTTATTAATTTAAACTAATACCTTAACCTTACATAGCTTGTTAGAGTTAAAAGCAACGAGATCCAACAACGTTAACAAAAAGGTTCACTCGCGTACAAAAGAAGAGCGTGAAGCTATTGTATTGAACTCAATCGGCCAACCTGTTGGACCAACAAAAGAAGTTGCTGATGAGTTTAGCCTCTTCTTGGGTACAGTTGCTAGGGATTTCGAGCTTGCGCCTCTTAACTACAGAAACTTCAAGCATTTGCCCACACTTGACAAAATATGGGATTATGTTTTGGTATGTTCCTTTCATTGTTTCTTTTCTATGTACGCTCATTCATTTGACCAATACCTGTGTATACTACTAATTGACCTCATTCATTAGACAGGATACCTTATATATACTACTAATTAATTGAGCTCAAAATTCATTCTTGGGTTAGGAAAAATACACGGTTCCTTATCAAGGGAAAAATGGGTTTTCGAATCTATTAATGCAAGTTGGCGTTGTCATAAATGTAGGATAAACAAAAAACACTACTATGCACATGAAACGGATGAAAAAGGTGGGAAAATCGTGCAAAAACAGTTTCCGATTCCCAATTTAAAGATCTTTTCGAATACTGGAATTGTTCACTAATTGAGGTATACGATTTTATGCTCTATGTAATTTTGTTCGTCTACTGTTGAAATTGTATATTAACTTTTTTTTCTATTACAGAAAGAAGCAAAAATTAATAAGGGCAATCGTGAATCACTAGATGATATGCATACTATGGGTCCGAAGTCATATGCAATGTTACGTCATAAGTTGGTAACAACTCAGTAGCTTCATTTATAGTTCTTATTGTTCTATCCTTCCATACTGTTAGGAAGTTATTGAACTACTAATTTATATCTCTAAAGCAACAAGAGGATCCGGATACGCAAGAGCCTTCACAAGAAACGGTCTACAAAGAATCAAGGAAAAGAGATCCTGAAAAGACATACCTCACCACAAACGATAAATCTATATCCAATATCGTGAGTTGGCATGTTATTATTTGCATATTTATTTCTGACTTAACTTAGTATATGTAATAACTTAATCTTCTTTGAATAGGCCAAGATGGATGCTTTACAAAGTGAAAATGGAGAAGATGGTAACGTTAAGGATCATTACTCTGAAGTCATTGATATGTCATAATTATATATAGTTTTTAGATGCATTTGATTGCATTTGGAACTCCCTTTAGAGCATTTAGGTGCATAATGGCATGAATTACGTAAGTTGTGCTCTACTACTCCCCGTTTGCGTGTTTTGATCATTTTAAGGTTACTTTGATGCAAATTGATTATAATTACCTAAGATCAAGCCTATTAATGATTGAAGATGAATATATCTTGCACAAGGGTCACAATGCATCCTTTCGGGACAATTTCGAGTTAGAATGAAGCAAAAAGTTAGTGAAAGAAGTGTCAAAACTGATACTTGTTCACTATTTTGCTCATAACATTTGATAGAAAATTGATAATCAAGATATTCCAGTTGGGTTTGAAACCAAACTTCAAGGGCTTTCCAATGATAGGTCACCCGCCCAAATTCCACTTATGGTTTGAAAGATACAACCTTCGCAAGTTGACGCAAAATCGCAGTTTCCTCGCCCGGTCGACCGGGTGGTTTCGCCCGACCGGGCGAAATCAAAATTTCACTACGATCCAAGGCAAATTAGCCCGGTCAACCGGGCGAGAAAAGAGCCAAAATCGCTTGCGCGCCCGACCGAGCGGATTTGCTTCTTTGTCGTAATTTCCTAATCACCGTCGCCCGATCGGGCGACTTCGGACGCGTTTTTTAGCCGGTTTTGTAAAGAGTATTAATAAGTTTTTAATATTTTCGTTTAGACTATCCTATTTTCTACGTTTTTAGGGCAAAATACTTAGTTTTTCTCTCTCTACCTTGTGTTAACTTTCGATTTGGAAGTTTATAAAGATCGTTGATTTCGTTTTCGTTGTTCTTCAATCATTCGGTATTCTTCTCTACTTAGTTTAATTTTATGAATTAAGTTTACTTTAATTATGTTTATTGAGTTTATTATTATCATGAGTGAGTAGTCTATTTCTAGGGCTTAGAGAGGGAAGCCATGTTTATACCTTTTTTATTGTGGTTTGATGTTCTTCAATAATTGGATTGAATTAGAATAATTTCTGTTGATTTGTTATACTTGTTTAATTCATGTAATTGTGCAATATCATGAGTTATGTTTAGCTAATAAGAATTAGAATCGAAAGATCGTATTCATTAGAGGCTTGTTACAATAGGTAGATTTGATTATGTTGAGTGATCGTACTGGCATATGTTAATCTAAGAGTTGTTAATGCCTGACCAAGGATTAACGAAATACTTTATTTATTCAAACCTCAATCCAAGTGTTGTTGAACTTTATTATATTGATAAAACTGGTATAAGCATTGTGGACCAATCGATTGCCCTAGGTTTTTAATTATTTAATAAATTTCCATTTTTCTACGTTCTAGTTTATTTTAGTTTAGTTATTAATCCTTCAATCATTTTCTCTCTTGAAGTAGTTAGATAATTGAGCATAAATCTGTAGAACTCCTCTCCCTGTGGATCGACCCGTATTTGCCAGTTTCTGCTAAACAGACACCGTGCACTTGCGGTATATTTTAAAACACATCAAGTTTTTGGCGCTGTTGCCGGGGAGACGGCTAGTTTCTATAGCTTTCTGATTAATTATTTGACTATTTTTGCTGTCTCATTGGAACTTCAAGTTCCAATTGAGGCCATCTCACTGCACATTTTTCTTTGTTTCTTTTATGCCCAGGTCTAAAAGAACATTTTGTCCAGTTCTGAATGATCCTGATCTTGAGAAAACCATCCGGCAGCTCAAGAAGACACAAAAGAAGAAAAAGCAGTCTGCTAATCAGGGAAAACCCACGGAAGAACCAACAGAACCAATTATGCCTCCTAAGTCATTGAAGTCTTATGGGGTACCTTCTCCTGGCAATGTTCCCACAGGCCCTACTATGCCTGATATACAAGCAGTCAACTTCGAAATCAAGCCTGCCCTCATTAATATGATCCAGCAGAATCAGTTTGGTGGGCATCCATCTAAAGACCCTGCAAATCATTTACAACGGTTTCAACAACTCTGTCGTACCGTTAAGCACCAAGGGGTCACTCCTGATCAGTTGAAGGTCATGGTATTCAAATTTTCATTAAAGGATAAGGCACGGAAGTGGCTGAACGATGTCAATGAAACTGCGTGGAGTGCTATATCTGAAGCATTCCTGAAAGAGTGCTACCCTCCCACCAAGACTGCAGAAATAAGACATAAGCTTGCCACTTCCAACAAGAACCCGATGAAACACTGGTCTACAACCTCATATCAAGAGTACAATTGATTCATCTACAGGGGGTGTCTTCCAAGATAAAGGGGTAGATGAAGTGTACAATATTCTGGCCAACTTAGCAGCGAATGATCATAGTTCCTCCGGGACTATTACAAAGAAAAAGTTGGATGTTGATGCATATGCCTTGTTGTCCTCACAAGTAGCCCAGTTGAGCATGAAGATGGACTCAGTAAAATCTTTACAGTTTAATACTCCTCCTATGAGTATTAATGCGATGTCTTCCATGGCTCCTATTACTTCTTCCTTTTGTGAAGTGTGTGGTGTTCAAGGCCACTTTGGTCATGATTGTTGCTACAATCAACCTCATCCGAATCAAATGGCGCATGCAAATGTTTTTCAGCAGAGACCTCCACACAACCCATACTCTAACACATATAACCCAGGTTGGAGGGATCATCCTAATTTTTCCTACAAGAACAACAATGTTCAGAATCCTCAACCTCCAACACAATCTTCCTACCAACCACCACATGCTGCTAAACAACAATATTATCAAGGAGCTCCTCAGAACCCCTCTTCTGGTTTCATTAGGCCTTCACATCAAGGTTGTCAGCAGCAAGCTTCTCAGAATGTCAACTCTCAAGAACCTACTATGTCTGATCTAATGAAAATGATGGTTTCTATGCAGAAAAATCATGAGGAGAGCATCAAGGAGTTGAAGAACACTACCAAACACTTGGAAACTCAACTTACTCAGGTGGCCGAAAATAATGCACAGAGGCAACCAGGTCATCTGCCGGGGCAACCCATCCCCAAGGAGACTGTCAATGCCGTTACACTTCGTAGCGGCACTGTTTATGATGCTCCTCCCATGCCCATTGATGATGCTGCTCCTAGCAAGGAGAAAGAGGTGGTAAAGGAAGAAGCGGAGAAGAGTTCGATGTCTGAGGTCAATCTAGCTAAGGAAGATCAGACAGGAAAGCGAAAGGAAAAGGTTTCTGAAACGCCTATTTCACCAATCTAGCTAAGGAGGTAATATGGTCGTGCAGGACCTTTATAAACCAGCGCTGTGCGGGAGGCAACCCGTAGGTTTTTTTTCTCTTATCTCTTTTTTTATTTTTTCATTTTTCCCTTTTAGAGAGTGAGAGAGCGGGAGAGTCGTAACATTAATTTTTCTTCTGAGCATCGTTCTATAGTTCATCTTGCAGCACTGAGGACATTGCCACGTTCAGCTTGGGGGAGGATTTTTGTATGTATTTTCTCTCTCTTTTACTACCTTTAAGTGAAGATTTTTTGCTTTCTTAGGCCAGATTTATTTGCTTTCAAACAAAAAAAAAATCATATATTGCTGAAAAAGCACCAAAAATACGATTTGACTGGATTGATGTGATTGCTTCTCTGTGCCCTATGATATTCTTTGAAAGTGTATTTGGGCTCTTTATCTGGATAGTTAGGGACTTGAGATTGTGATGCTGGAATGTGAACTCTAAATGCCTTGACCATCAATGAGTTTTGATGATAAAGGCTGGAATCTCGAGATTTGTATGTCATATAAGGCAGCTGCATTTGATGGCTTATCTGGGCGATGGGTAAATAGAGTAATCTGAACAGTTGAACTTGAATTGTGCCTGCTTGAATGATTTATGAGCTTTATAAAAGATTTTGATCTCTGTTTTCATATATAAAGGGGTGAAGCAATCATATTCATGTTCATGTCTTGTTTGCTTGAGGACAAGAAAAGGTTTAACTTGGGGGAGTTTGATTATATATAGTTTTTAGATGCATTTGATTGCATTTGGAACTCCCTTTAGAACATTTAGGTGCATAATGGCATGAATTACGTAAGTTGTGCTCTACTACTCCCCGTTTGCGTGTTTTGATCATTTTCAGGTTACTTTGATTCAAATTGATTATGATTACCTAAGATCAAGCCTATTAATGATTGAAGATGAATATATCTTGCACAAGGTTCACAATGCATCCTTTAAGGACAATTTCGAGTTAGAATGAAGCAAAGAGTTAGTGAAAGAAGTGTCAAAACTGACACCTATTCAATATTTTAATCATAACTTTTGATAAAAAATTGATAATAAAGAAATTCTAGTTTGGTTAGAAGCTAGACTTCAAGGGCTTTCCAATGATAGGTCACACGCCCGAATTCGACTTCTTGTTTGAAAGATACAGCCTTCGCAAGTTGACGCAAAATCGCAGTTTTCTCGCCCGGTCGACCGGGCGAAATCAAAATTTCACTACGATTCAAGGCAAATTAGCCCATTCAATCGGGCGAGAAAAGAGCTAAAATCGCTTGCGCGCCCGACCGGGCAGATTTGCTTCTTTGTCGTAATTTCCCAATCACCGTCGCCCGACCGGGCGGCTTCGGACGCCTTTTTTAGCCGGTTTTGTAAAGAGTATAAATAGGTTTTTAATATTTTCGTATATACTATCTTATTTTCTACGTTTTTAGGGCTAAATACTAGTTTTTCTCTCTCTACCTTGTGTAAACTTTTGATTTGGAAGTTTATAAAGATCGTTGATTTCGTTTTCGTTGTTCTTCAATCATTCGGTATTCTTCTCTACTTAGTTTAATTTTATAAATTAAGTTTACTTTAATTATGTTTATTGAGTTTATTATTATCATGAGTGAGTAGTCTATTTCTAGGGCTTAGAGAGGGAAGCCATGTTTATACCTTTTTTTATTGTGGTTTGATGTTCTTCAATAATTGGATTGGATTAGAATAATTTTTTGTTGATTTGTTATACTTGTTTAATTCATGTAATTGCGCAATATCATGAGTTATGTTTAGCTAATAAGAATTACAATCGAAATATCATATTCATTAGAGGCTTGTTACAATAGGTAGATTTGATTATGTTGAGTGACCGTACTGGCATATGTTAATCTAAGAGTTGTTAATGCCAGACCAAGGATTAACAAAATACTTTATTTATTCAAACCTCAATCCAAGTGTTGCTGACCTTTATTATATTGATTAAACTGGTATAAGCATGGTGGACCGATCGATTGCCCTAGGTTTTAAATTATTTGATAAATTTCCATTTTTCTGCGTTCTAGTTTATTTTAGTTTAGTTATTAATCCTTCAATCATTTTCTCTCTTGAAGTAGTTAGATAATTGAGCATAAATCTTTAGAACTCCTCTCCTTTTGGATCGACCCGTATTTGCCAGTTTCTGCTAAACAGACATCGTGCACTTGCGGTATATTTTAAAACACATCAGTCATACATGATCTTGTACGCAAAAATCGTGTACGCCTTTATGGAAGAGGTGTAACGAAGACTGATTTGAAAAAAAAGGATAAAAATTCAGGTTTCATATTTCCACGGGAGTTTTTACAAAGTATGGAGACTCAATTGGTGCAAAAACTAGCACCAAGTGTGGCATCTGTCATTCTTTCTCAAATTCAAGCCGCTAATCCAGGAGTAGATCTTGTGATTCCTGATTTTTCAAGTGGAACAATACCAAGGGATGCATCTAGAGATCAACATCCAACTAGTGACTCAAATGGGCAAGCTTCTAATGGCCCGCAACTGTTAGATCGTGAGGTACCGTTCTTAGATCTTATTTCTCTATGAACATATCTGCTTTGGTTGTCACATGGATTAAATCTTCAATCTCTTTTTTAGTGAACAAGTTGAATTTATTTATACATCGATGATTTATTTGAAGAGTGATAAGCTGCCATAGGTTGCTTACAACCTGCTGCATTTTCGAGTGACCCAGCACACTCCCACAACAATATTTTCTCAACAATGTTCAGAATGCTCTCTTCTATTCCTTCTCTTCCCTTTTATTTATACAGCGACTCAAAGCTAACTGCCCTTGCCCTTCCTTCTACCACAAGTCAAGTAAACCATGTCTTTAGGTGGGTTCATAACTCACATCCCATCGTCATTATACGATTGGCAAAGTAAAAGTGTCTTTTAGAATTCTGGTGATCAAACCTCCGCTTTTAGCATTATACTAACCTCCGTTTTTTAATAAGTGACACATTTGTCCCTTTTTCTGAGAGCTTTTTGGGAGAAGTGTGTCGCTTATTAAAAAAACGGAGGAAGTATTAGTGAAGTTGGCGAGAACTGCATCCTATGATATAATTAAGTTGCACGGTTTGACTCGTTCTGCACTTCTGCTAGAAAAAAGATAATAGATATTTAATGATTTTTTCCTGTTAACTAGTCTGCTTTTATATCACTCTTTGCCATATACTTTTTTTTTTTAAAAAAAAAAAGAGAATACAAATAGGGAATATTAGAGTTCGTTAGAGGAGGCCCAATTTATAGTGTACAACCAGTTTTCCACTAGCCAAGCACATAAATAACATTAGTTGACAAAGTCTTGGCGAGCTTGTGCACCTCCAGCCGCTGTTTATAGGTTCTGACTTATCCTTTGCAGCTTTCAATTGCCCAGGACTTGGTATACCGAATGAGAGTGACAATGTTAGGGCTTAAGGTTTTGCAATTCATTGATAAAGAGTAAGAAGAAAACATTTCACTAACATGCACCATCTGAGTATGCCTATATGCCCATTGGAAAACCAAAAATTTGATCATGGACCGTTTTCTAGAAATCACCTACTCCAAACATGTACTACAGAAGTATACAGAAAAAGATGATAAACCATTCAAAATTTGTAGCCTAAATTCAACTAGTGTAAATATATATTTTGTTGGCCAGAAAGTATTCTGGTAATATAATGCTATACTTTATGGTGATTGCCAGAACTATTCAACTAGTGTAAATATATAATGCTAAAAACAGAGGTTAGTATAAGCCAAGATTAAGTATGGTTTATGGTGATTGTTCTCTGTGGACATATAAACTATAGGAGGTTTGACATATAATTGGTCGAACTGAGGCCTTAAAATCCTCATAAAATTTCTGCTCTGAAAATCGGCTTGCTCGCTTCCTGGCAGCAGCTGCAATCTTTAGTGAGACTAACTCAGAATTCTAGAGTCAGGAGTCAGGAGTCAGGAGGTTCCACTCATAAAGTTTGTGGACTTTACAACTTTTTTAACTTCATTTACTTGACCAAATTGGCACGGCTCCTCCTTTTCTCAGTCTCAGATCCCAAGTTTTCAATTAATTGTTTCTTGCTCCAACTTTAGTGTCCCCTCTTTCAAAGGTAAAGGATAGCTTTAATTTCTGTGCCATATATGGCCAGAGGGCTCATCTCTAGCTTTGATAGCAATCAGAGTTGCAAAATTTGATCATAACTAACAAAATTACGCACGTCCAACTTTCCCACTTTTAATTAACAGCAAAATCTATGTAATTAACTAAACCGCAGTGGAGGACTACATTGAGGCAAGGGTAACTAACTTTTAGATCAGCAGGTTTTCGAATCTATTAATGCAAGTGTTGGTCTATAGACTATAGTTTTGCAACTCACAAGAACACTAATTATTGTAGTGCTCACCACGACACCTCACAAAACATGGACAAATCTGGTCCAACTATGTTAAACCTTAAGTGTTCCCGGCAATACCGTGATCCTGTCATGTAACATTGTCATGTACAGAGCACCTGACCTTTTATATATGAGAAGGATCATCATGTTCCCCAAATTAAAACATAATAGACTAACTGCTGGTCAGATCAGGTATACCTTCATTCCATGACATACTTTCTGCCAATCATCGTTAACAATATCTACTTGAAGCACGCATTACGTCCACTTAAATCTAGTGCATGTCTAAGTTAAGCACTTGACTTGGACAACATAAACTGTTACTGGAGAAGTGGTTGGATTTTATCTATATATGTCGACTATAGATAGTTACCCTTCATGTTAGTCCCCCTTCTTTTTCCCCACAGGAAGAATCTTTTTTTTTTTGCTTGATTTTCTTTGTAAAAGGGTAGTGGCTAGCTTCAAACCACATCCATAACAAATATTTATTAGTTCGGTTTGATTAAGTACATTAATTTTCATACGGTAATTTTGTCTCTTTTATATTGTCATTTTCATCCCACATTATTCTTATTATAGCAATAATGCAAGGTATTGTAATTTTGTCTCTTTTTTTGTGTTGTTGATGGGTACGTTTACTAACTATTACAATGTTTGAATTTTTATGTGAATGATGAACCAACTGGAGGAGATCAAACGTAGACGTCTCACTATACATACTATCGGCGAGATTTAGCTAGCTATATTATAGTGATGCCGTACTTGGTGGTTAGAAGGAAAATGATTTATATGTACTTATTAGAAGTATTTGTGGTACTAAAATAAATATTTATTAGTTATGTTTGATTAAGTACATTATTTTTCGTTAATTAGGATTTTTCATGTATACTCTTAATTTAATTATTTTGGAAATTATAATATAGATATGACAATTATTTTTGGCATTCCAAGAGTATTTTTGCATTTGTTGCATCGTTACTAATATATATCCAGGCTGTAATATTATAGGTTTTCGGTAGGCATCAGGAAGGGTTTAAAAAAAAAATTCGTCATAAAGGCGTTGCAATAGCTATATGATAGTGTTGTAATATATAGAGAGGCGTTGCTATAGAAGCCAAAATGGGACACAATATGAATATTAGGGTCGTTGCAATAGCTATCGAATGGCGTTGCTATAGATATAGAGGCGTTGTAATAGACCTTATAGATGACGCAACGACTCTTTACATCTATTGCAACGGCTTTGTGGTAGCCGTTGCAATAGGCCCCAAAAGTCGTTGCACTAGGCCTATTGCAACACCTCCAAATGCAATGGTTCAAAACCGTTGCAATAGGTCTACTGCAACGACTTTAATTTGGACCTATTGCAACGATTTTTTTTGTGTTGCCTTTGCCTTTTAATGTAGTAGTGTGGGTAAGGGGATGTGATCACTATGGCGCCATAAGATGGCAGTTGTGATTTGATTTATAAATGATTCAAATCATTTCCCTCTAAAGAAGTAAGGAAGTTACACATAACTACATAGTATAAATAAAAGAAAGAAGATCAGAATAAAGACAACAAACACAACACACAACAAACGTGCAATTTACTTTCATCTCTAGCGTAGCTTTAATCTAGATTAGCCAACCCCCTTCAAGGGTTATAGTTAGTCCTTAGCCTAGAATTATAGCATGTATTGAATAACAAGTTTGTTCAATCTCCAGTTTTAGTCGAAATCAATGGAGGTATTCATCTTCATGTTTGTCCATTAATTGTCCAGCCTGGTTTATCTTTATGTGTGTTATAAAAGAATCTTTCTAGAAGTTTAATTACATTAGGCTATAACAAAGTACGTTAGCAAGGTTTTATATAATTACAACCGGTAACCCCCGGAGACTAAGACTCCTGTGACACTCAGTATCTAACTATTGGGTGTGCATTGACTTGTTTGCAAAGTCATCCAACTGATTTTGCACCAACAGGATTATTTTTTGTAAAATACATTCCTAGTTTGGACCACTGAGGATTTATCAGAACTTGGGACTTGTATTGTTGGAATGCTCATATATAGTTGGAACAGTTCTTTTATTTTTTCCAAAAATAAAAGAAAACGTTAAAGAAACATGATTTAATTAGGCCTTGTTCTTTTATATTAAGAGAAATTGAACTGAATTCAAAATAAGTGCAAAAAAACATGGTCTAGTCCTAAAGTGTCCAGCTAAATTTGGGAAGCGAAGAAGGTCTTAACCTTGGATTTCTTAAAGAATAAAAAAACTACTACTTGATTACCTTAATCAAGTTTTCATTATAGCTCTACTTATTATAATTATGAGCGCTATTTAAGCAACCAAACATGGTTGCCATCTTAACATCATCATAACGCGTAATTACAGAAAATACAAGTAAAGCTACTATCATTGTCAATTTGTCATGCTGCCACATACGTAAAGAAGCTTCCTTTATCGACCCGCACTACCACATAGAATTTGCTTTTGTTTTCCTACTCTCCTTTTTCACTTTGTTCTCCTTCATTTATTAGTCAACTCTCATACTTTAGTTCAGTGCCAATCGCGAAATGCTACGACATGGCTTTTTTCATGTGGCTAAGATTTTTGGTATTTTCAAATATTTTTGGGTCCGATCTTCCATTTACCATATAAAATCCAGTACTAATTTCCAATGCCCAGTAGCAAATATCTTGAATTACTGGTAGTGTATTAGTATATACGTAAAGATGTTTTGTGTTGTTACTTGTGCTCTTATATTAATGAAAATAATTAGATAAATGTAAAAGTTACAATATGTGGTCGTATATGATGTCATTGAATAAATATGACCCCAACAAGTTCATGTTGTTTCTTCAAGACGATTTTAGCCCTCATGAGTCATGACGAGTTCCCTCTCTAATAAATCGAAACTGAAATTACTCTAGACCAGTGTTGAACCCTAGTTTTGATGATGACAAAGAAACAAAGTTGCAAACTAAGTAGTGAACTAATGAGTTTCTATGAGTGTATGATGTTTAAGGTATTAATGAAAGGAACTGGGAGAATACGAAGTCAAGGAAGAAATCAAGAGATGATTTCAAAGGCTAAGTAAATAAGTTTCTATAAGTTGATACTGGAGCAAGCATTGGATCAAGAAGAATAAAAGCTAGGCGTTTTATTTTCTAGTTCCAGTGTAAAGGAACAAAGTAAGGATGGTAAGGAACAGTGGCAGTTTATTTTGAGAATGAGAGTTTGTTCCTTTGTAAGGAACAAACTAAGTGGCACTAAATGAATCTGTTAAAGGAACTTAGTTTATAAAAGGAACTAGACTTAGGCGTGCAAAAGTATAACGGTTAATTATGCAATTGAGTAAGTTATGCCTAAATTATAGGAAATTAGTTTTATCTAATTTCAAATGATAAAATCAGTTTTAAAAAGAAAATCCGTTTAAGAAGAAGATTTTGTTTTCGGAAAAATAAAGAAAATAAATATCCGATTTTTAGAAAGAATTTGTTTAAAAGATATTATTTTCTTAAAGATTAAAAATTCAGTTTTAAAGATAAAATCTGTTTTTATAAACTGATTTTCGGATAAAGCTCAAGGAACTCCTATTACTTAGGAGTAGTGGCTTAAAATATATCCACGTTCATATTGAGATCATGGGATCATGGGACTGATGAAACGTGTTCCTTAGGGGAAGGAACATCATGGGTTAATGGACTTAACATGTAATCAAGTTTTAATCCCACGTTTTTGTGATTATCACTATAAATATGAAGTCTAGATAAGTTCCAAATTGTGTCTGACTAAGTAATTAAGTGAGTTTAACTAATTAAGTGTCAGTGCCTTCATTCTCTCATAATAGCCATTTGTTCTTTGCTTTCTTACTCTAATTCCACTAAGCTTATTTCGATCAATTGTATTTTGGTTTTTGGGGTAAGGGAACTTTGAGTGAAGTTCTGTAAGAGAAAGGCTTTGAGTGAAGCTTGTATGAGTGAGAAAACTTCGAGTGAAGTTGAAGCTGTTAAGGGAACAGTGGCTCAGGAACTTGAGTTTAGGAACTCAAGGTGTGGCTCGAGTTAGAATTAGGTTGTAACAAAGTTGTTTGGCCTAATTAGTGAAAGAGTTGAGTTTAAAATCCCTAGTGGTCGAGGTTGTTTCTTCTTGTTGGGCCCAAGAAGTTTTTCCTCGTAAAAATCCCTTGTGTTCCTCTTAGCTTGTTTATTCGTTTAAGTTTTAATTTCCGCAAAAAGTTACGTTTATTTCTACACCTACAATTCACCCCCCCTCTTGTAGTGTTCCTAGGGAAATAACAATTGGTATCAGAGCAGAACTCACGTAAGATAGGAAACCCTATTGAGAAAAAGATCCAAGGAACAATGAATACCACCGAGAAACTTGAAGAAGGTTATTCCACTCAAAGGCCTCCTATGTTCAATGGGAAGTACTACAACTATTGGAAGAACCGCATGGAGATATTCATCAAAGCTGAAAACTATCAGGTATGGAGAGTCATTGAAGTTGGTGATTTCGAAGTCACAACTACAAATGACAAAAATGAGGTAACTCTAAAACCCCTCTCTGATTATGAAAAATCTGATTTTGAAAAAATGGAAGTAAATGCCATGGCTATTAAACTGTTGCATTGTGGACTTGGACCCCATGAACATAATAGGATCATGGGATGCAAATCCGCAAAGCAAATATGGGATTTACTAGAAGTAACCCATGAAGGAACTAATGAAGTTAAAAGATCGAAAATTGATTTACTTATGAATCAATATGAACTGTTCTGCATGAAATCAAAGAAAGCATCCGAGACATGTTTACTCGTTTTACTAACATTATTAATGAGTTGGCTTCTCTTGGAAAGTTTATTTCATCTGAGGAACAGGTTCGAAAGGTTCTTAGGAGTCTTCCTAAGGACAGATGGATGGCTAAAGTCACTGCTCTTCAAGAAACAAAAGACTTCACTAAGTTCAACTTAGAACAGCTGGCAGGGTCACTTATGACTCATGAGCTTCACCTTGATACTGAATATGGTGAAAGCTCCAAATCAAAATCAATTGCTCTCAAAGCAGATGATGAAGATGATTCGGAATCAGAAGAAGAAGAAGCAGCCCTCATGGTTCGAAAATTTCGAAAGATGTACAGGAACATGAAGAATGGAAACTTCAAAGGTAAAACTAAGAAATTTTCTAACAAAGCTGCTTGTCATAAATGTGGTAGTACAGATCACTTCATCAAGGAATGTCCTCTTTGGGAAAATGACAAAACCAAAGAAAGGAACAAGGAACGCTTTGCTGAAAGGAACAAAGAATCAAAAGCACCTTTCTCTAAGGCAAATGTGCGCAAAGCTATGATAGCTGCTTGGGGAGATTCAGAGACGGAAGAAGAAGAGGAACAACCAACTGAAGAAACAGCAAACCTTTGCCTCATGGCAAACACTGACGAAAAAGAAGATGAAGAAAAAGTTGTTTGGCCTAATTAGTGAAAGAGTTGAGTTTAAAATCCCTAGTGGTCGAGGTTGTTTCTTCTTGTTGGGCCCAAGAAGTTTTTCCTCGTAAAAATCCCTTGTGTTCCTCTAGCTTGTTTATTCGTTTAAGTTTTAATTTCCGCAAAAAGTTACGTTTATTTCTACACCTACAATTCACCCCCCCCTCTTGTAGTGTTCATAGGGAAATAACAACCAGCAAACATAACTTGTGCTGAATAATCCTGCAATAGAAAAATGCAAACACACGGTTCTATATAAGGGTGAGCACAATCGGATATCCGGTAGAATTTCATAGACCCGGACCCATGCCCGAATCTAGTGGGTATTGATAATCTGGAAAGGGAACTGGAATTGGTCCAACCGATTCCTAAATTTTTGGACCCAGACCCAGATTTGGTGGGTATCAGGTCTAGAACTGGGTACCCAGTTGTAAGTTTAACAACATACTAAGATGTGCTAATTGAGCTATAAAATTTTTTGAAAAAATAAATGGGTCTAAAGGCCAACTAAATACTAACTTTTTACTTAACAACTATTATCCTATTACAATTTTTATGAGTATATGAAAACAAACCAATTCTAGGTACCGGATATCCGGACCTATACCCGCTCTAACCGGGTACCCAAAGCCAGAACCGGTCAAATCGGGTACCCACCAGGTACCGGATCCGACAAAATTATATCCAGAATTGGAACCGGATGCAAATGGGACCATTTTTTTGGACCCAGACCTGGACCCAGTTGGACCGGATCCGAGTCCAGATCCGGCTGGTTCATACCGGGTCCGGGTCCAGATCTGGCGGGTCCATACCAGGTCCGAATCTGCGTACCCGAAATTTCTTCTCACCCCTAGTTCTATATGTGGAACCTTGTTATTACATATATCTCAAACTTTTTAACTCCTACGCTATTATTTATACAAATTCAAAAGATGAAGGTGAGAAATCACGTACACGATTAACATTAACACAAATATATATATATATATATATATATATATATATATATATATATATATATATGTACATATGTACACATATGTGTACATATGTACACATATGTGTACATATGTACACATATATGTACATATATAAGGTAAGTGAAGGGGGACTCGCTAAAGAGAGAATAAGGGGAATCCTCAAATGAGTCGTATGAGGTTTGATCTCTATATCTCATGGATATGAGGTGGGGAGCGATGCCGCTACTCCACTACCTCATCCTCAAAAAAAATGTAGGTCATTGATAAGGATGCCATATGGGCAGGGCGTGTGCGGAGGATGGATCCTACGCATCCGCACCCGCACCCACATAAAATTCACATCACCATTCCCGCCCCACCACCCATTGCAGGGAAAAATTCAAGACTCCTTCCCGCCCCACCAGGTATGTATTTGAACCCAAACCTGCCCCATCACCAGCATGGGTACCCGCACCCACTCGTATTCGTGTCGTACCCACTTCATCCCTGCCCACCACACGCATGGGTACCCACACCTGCTTCACAACCGCATCATACTCATCAATTTATGTTTTGCAAGATAAAATTTTTAATTATAATTATATAAATTGAATTTTGATAATAAATATGTGGGGCGGGCAGGAATGGAACGGTTATAGCATAAAATACACACCCGCTCCACCATCTATTGCGGGTACGATTTTAATCCCCATTCCTGTCCCATCCCCGCCAAACCTAAACCCATCCTCCCACTTAGGCTGAGATAGGGCAGGTCTCCTACTTGACCCGCCCCACTGCCATCCCTAGTCATTGAGTGATTTTGTGTGTGTGTGTGTGTGTGTGTGTGTGTGTGTGTGTGTGTGTGTGTGTGTGTGTGTTGTGTGTGTGTGTGTGTGTGTGTGTGTGTGTGTGTGTGTGTGTGTGTGTGTGTGTATATATAATAATATATATATATATATAATATTAATATAATTATATATATTATATATAATATATATATATATATATATACTAGCCTACTATGCACGCGATACGTGCGTCGATTGTTTGGGTCTGTTCCTAATAAATTTCATCTAAATATAATTTTAGATGTGTGATTTATAACTATTTATTGTACAAACTAATTTAAAGTGATTAGAAATTGAAATGAACATTTAGATATAAGGTCTTATAGTCAATTTAAATTTGTATTTTTTTAAAATAAATAGCTATTTTTCTGATTGTATCAAGTTACTTTGTTAATGCTATTTTTCTAATTGTATCAAGTTACTTTGTTACTTTATTTTAATTTATCATTAGAATTTTGACCCTATCTTTAAATTAGGAAAGGATATATTGTAGAAGATTTGAATATCCAATCATATATTTAGCTAAGGAGAAAAAGGACTTTTTAAAGGGGACATCATAGCTCCCCTCTTGGCTTATAATATACTAGCTTTTTCTGCACGCTATGCGTGCGGTGACATTTTAGGCATAACTATTATTCGGTGTTAAACGAAATAAAAAATGAAATTATGAAAGTACGGATCTAATTTGACCTTCTTTTGATGAGTAGGTATTTAAATACTTACAAATATTATCTAAAAATATTTTTAAAATAACTATAAGTGATAAAATTGCATATCCAAGTAATAAAAAAACTGATTTTTGTTTTTTTGGAGTTTGTATTTGTTAATAATTTTGTATATGAGTTATCTTTGTAATGAGAATGCCATATTTTTTTTATTCTATGTGGTATTAGTTTTTGGTAAGTTCTTGATTACGAATTTTTTTAGTTGATTGGATCTAAATTTAATTTGATTGAATCTTTTTTATTGGCAAGTTTATATGATTGACAATTATATGAGTTGATTGGGTTTAATAGACATTTGGTTGAATTTTTTTGGTAAGTTTATGTGTATAATGGTTTTATATTGTAGAGGGGTGAATACGTAAATTCAAAGGGGGACACCATTGCTCCCCCCATCGCTTATATAATACTAGCTTTATATGCACGCTATGCGTGCGAAGTAGTTTATGTAGTTAAACTATTGCATACTTACATCTAGGTCTTTCTATATAAGTTTTGGGTTTTATGTATAGGTGTGTGAAATCATTATTGGATGTATATTAGTCGCGTAATTATATCTAGTATTAATTTAACGAAAAATTATTTACCAAATTTACCTAAGAAAAAAATATTCATAATTTAAAAATATAATAACAAAGATAAATGAAATATCTAGTGTTTCAATTATGGAATTTGCCTTCATAAAACTTGGTTAACCACATGCATTCTTCAACCCAATGGACCTGCAACAGGCACATAAACTGATAACCACTTACCACATAAACTGATAAACACACAAAATGAGCACAACACCACTCTAACAACAGGCACAACAAAGTTGGTATTTGTTCCAACTTAAATCCACCGTAGAGTTAGCCAAACTCATCAACCAACATCACCACAACATTTCCATCGTCATCCTCATCATCAATATCCCCAACCATTCTTCCATCATCAACGTCTTCGTTCAGTATCAGTCTCCCAAATCTTTCCAACCCACCCGAACATTCCTCACCCGAATTCATCCGGATCCTCATCGACCTCCACAAACCTCTAAATCCTTTTTATTCATACTCAATTTATAAACATCATCTTATTTTGGTCTGTTTTTCTAATTTGTTTATATTGATTTTCCTCCGCGTCTCTCTCTATATTTTGGGATTTGTGAAAGGTGATTTCGGGGAATAAGTTGGAAAGAGTGTTGGTGGTGTAGGTGGTAGTTGATTGCGGCGATGGAGGTGGTATCATAAAATTTATTCTTTTTCCTGATATATTCCTTTTGAAAATCACAGGTTGTAAGTGAGTGTTAAATCTGTTCAATTCCTTTTGCATGTATTGAAGAAATGGTGAAAATTAGATCGAAAGTTTGAAGAAATCAAATGCAAGCTAAGTTAATTTAGGAAAAAAACACTAGTGGAAAAATGAAGAAGGGCTGCGCTAAAAAAGGCATGTAGAGCTGCGCTTTTTGACAGCAGCCCTTTCAGTAGCAGCCCTTCACTTTTTAAGTAGGGCTGCACTAGAAAAGCGCAGCCCTTAAGCTAGAAGGGCTGCGCTAGTTAGGAAAAAGCGCAGCCCTTCCTACCAAAAAAAAAATTTAAAAAAAAAATTTTTTTTTGTCATTTTTTTACTCATAATCTCACATTTTCTGAAATTAAACAGAAGAGAAGAGAAACGAAACGAAAATACTAAACCCAAAACAATAAAAAGAATGAAACGAAAATGAAAAAAAGGAACAAAAACTAAAATACAAAGAGAAGTATACAAGAAGTATACAAGAACATTAATCAAAACAAAGATGAAAATACAAGAAATTATATAGAAAGAGAAGTATACAAGAACATTAATCAAAATAAACAAAGAGAAGCATACAAGAATAACATTAATTAAAATAAACAAAGAGAAGTATACAAGAACATTAATCAAAACATATAAACAAAGAGAAGTATACAAGAACATTAATCAAAACATATAAACAAGAGAAGTATACAAGAACATTAATCAAAACATATAAACAAAGAGAAGTATACAAGAACATTAATCAAAACATATAAACAAAGAGAAGTATACAAGAACATTATAGATCTGAAAATACAAGAACTACAACCTAATAATGTTTAAATACATAAAACAAAACCAAATACATAATTTAAGGGAAAAAAAATTTCGGAAAAACTTAAAATGGCTATTTGGAGGCTTAAACGAACTCGGATGGCTTAAAAAGCCTAAACATCCCGGCATAGCCGTGAGTTTGACTCGTTGGCTCGTTCCGCTTCCGAAAAGGTATCACAATAGGCAATCGGACTCCGTCGCCATGTTTAGTGCAAATCATTTCAAGGTTTTTGTCGCAAATGTTTATGGGAGGTTTTGAGAGAGAAGAGAGGATGAGAGACAAGAGAGGATGAGAGAGAAGGAGGAAAGAAATAATGAGGGACGTGAGAGAGGAGAGAGAATGAGGGATAATATATTTGACGAATCCCCGCTCAATATTTCAAAGCCCGCGATTCCGAAATTTCAAATTTTTTCAGGAAGGGCTGCGCTTTTTTAAAAGCGCAGCCCTTCTTACCTACAGAAGGGCTGCGCTTATTTAAAAAAGCGCAGCCCTACTAGTGAAGGGCTGCGCTTTTTTAAAAAATGCGCAGCCCTTCTTCTTAGTAGGGCTGCGCTTTTTTAAATAAGCGCCCTTTACTAGTAGGGCTGCGCTTTTACGAAAAGCGCAGCCCTTCCTGCGCAGCCCTTTATGTTTTTTTCCCCTAGTGAAAAGATTAGGAGGAAGTAGAATTATTGCAAGATAAGGAGTATAAATTATGATAGAAGTATGGTTCATCTGCTTTTAAAAATCACCAATTTAGCTTTTTAATTAAGTTTTTACATGGTTCGTTTGGGTTAAAAAAATTTAGTAGGAAGTAGATTTTTTTTATTTCTCCAATTTGTTTGGGTTCGAAATTTTTAATTTAAGAATTTGTGGTCTGTTTCTTAGTATGTTAGTTTCCCATAATGCAAAAATGACGGTTCTTTTTGGCTAAAACACAATCAAATTGAAAGATAATTTTGGCTCAATTTATGTTAAAAAAAAATACCTTTTCTGAAAGTTGAACTTGAGTTTGTCTTGTGGAGGATAAACTTGAGATTGCCTTTAGACCTTGAAATTATCCTGACAAGTACTTGTAAAATCAAACCAAAATGTAATTGTATTAGTTATAATATCTTTTGTATAACATTCGAGAACAATATGGTCTGTAATTACCTGCTATTGGTAACATATAATGCTTTTGCAGATAATGGGTGGGAGATTTTGCATAGAATGATTAGAAGTAGAGGAAGAAGTGTGAAGGAAACTGCACAAAATGTGTAACTTCTAATGGAGTGAATTAGTTTTTTTCTTTTTGAGGAAGAAGGGAGTGGAAACTGCCTTTTTTTTTAGTGATTTTATTCTGTTTTTTTTTAATTAGTGTCTTGTAGCTGTATTACAGTGTCTGTAATTTGTCTAATTTAGGAAAGGTAAAATAGGGATTTCAGTATTTTGGTGTCCCCCCTATCTTCCCATATAGAATAAATATATATATATATATATATATATATATATATATATATATAATATATATATATAATATATATATATATATATATATTATATATATATATATATATATATATATATTATATATATAATATATATATAGAGAGAGAGAGAGAGAGAGAGAGAGAGGGGGGGGAGGGGGCAAGACCACATGAGAATGCTCCTTACATGAGAAATGAGAATGAATCTCAACCACACGATTGGTTTAGAGTTATAACACTTATTCATTAGAGTTATATCCCTCTAAAAAAAATTTGAATTAAAAAAAAATTGTTTTTTTTTCTGATTTTTTTTCAAATATTTTGTTTTTGGAGTTATCTCACTTCTTCATTAGAGTTACATCACTTATTCATAAGAGTTATAGCGTGTAAAATTCATTCTTATTTCACATATAAGTATGCCTTCTCATATGAACTCACTTCTATATATATATATATATATATATATATATATATATATATATATATATATATATATATATAATATATAATATATATATATATTATATTTATCAGGTCAAATAATTAAATATATAGGATCTATAAGTGTGAATTTTTTACCTAAAATATCCAACACAACTAAACAGAAACTTGCATTTGATAAAGAGCTTCAGAGAACCATACTAAATATTGTTTTGAATTTATCTAATGCGTTGGTCAAGAGAAGAAAATGTAGTAAATTTTTAGAGGATACTATTATGGAGTAGAAATATAGAATTTTGATCTCCACAAGTCGTATTGATTTATTTAAAACAATGAATTCCTCTCTTTTTCAATATTGTATGTCATAACAAATGTGTCAAATTTCTTACAATTATATGCAGAGTTGCATTTAATAGGGTACCTTTTGTTGGGTACAATTACTACAAGATATTTTTCTTTATTATATTATGTCCTTGGCCTCCAAAGATTGAAGAGCCTTGGCCTCCAAGGATGTAATATTTTCTCTCTAAGTCCAAGTACCTCTTGTAGTATATATACCCCCTATGCTCCCCTTGTATCTAGACACACAAAATACGCATAACACACAAGAGCTATATACACAATACACATACACATATTATCTCACATTAGATCCAATATTAGTTAGAGAGTCATACCATACTCTTGTTACCCTTCGGGGTTGTACTCTCATACCTTTTCATATATTGGATACCATTAATGCTCGTCGTCGTGGGTTTATTTTACCTCTTTTGAGGGTTTTTCCCACGTTAAATTGTATTTTTTTTTCTACTTATCTTGTCCATCTTTTATATAATTTTCTCATTTTCACTATTTACTTCTGCTTGCTCCTAACCCCGACAAGTGGTATCAGAGCCAAAGGTTTTGTTAGAGCGTTTTTTATCTATCTAAGATGTCTTCGGCGACAAATTTTGATATTAGAAATTTGATGGCAAGATTAGCTTTAGCATTTGAAAAGTCCAAATGAAGGTCGTTCTCACTCAGAGCGGATTAAAAAAGGTGTTAGATGGTAAATCGAAGAAACCATCTAATATGACCGATGAGCAATGGGAAGAGTTAGATGAGAAAGCCTTGTCAACTCTTCAACTGTGTTTATCCAAGGAGGTGCTTCGTGAAGTCATTCACGAGATGTCAGCGCAAGTTTATGGTTGAAGCTTGAGTCATTATACATGACCAACAGTCTTGCAAACAAATTGCACCTCAAAGAACGTTTGTACACAATTGACATGTCAGAAGGTACTCCTATCCAAACTCATCTTAATGAGTTCACTTCTATTTTGATTGATCTTGAAAATTTAGATATCAAAATTGATGATGAAGATAAAGCAGTTTTGTTGGTTGTCTCACTACCTAAATCTTTTAAACACTTCAAGGAAGTCATGCTTTATGGCAACAATGAAACGTTGTCATATGAGGATGTCAAATCTAATCTCCTATCAAAAGAAAAATATGACCTTGAAAGTGAGGACAAATCTTGTGAAGGTTTGTATGTTGTGGGTAGTACTTCAGGTACCAAGTACCAGTCCAGATCAAAGGGACATAATTCCAACATTTCCTGCAAATATTGTAAGAAGCATGGGCACAATATTTCCGATTGTTACAAATTAAAGAGAAAGCTCGAAAGAGAAGAAAATGAAAAGAAGAAGGAAACAACCGAAGTTAGCATTGTTGATTCAGATTCTGAAGTTGTTCTTTCGGCTACTTCTCATTGTAGAAGTAGAAATTCATATTGGGTGCTTGATTCTGATTGTGTTTACCATATTCTTTCTCAACAAGATTTCTTTGTCAATTATCACTCAATAAAGAATGATTTTGTTTTTATGGGCAACGGTTCTCGTTGCAAAATTTATGGACTAGGCTCTGTTCGGATCAAGACACATGATGGGAAAATTAGAACATCATCTAATGTTCGACATGTTCCCGACATGTCACAAATCTTAAATTACTACAAGATATTTTTCCTTATTATATTATTTCCTTGGCCTCCAAGGATTGAAGACCCTTGGCCTCCAAGGATGTAATACTTGCTCTCCAAGGTCAAGTACCTCTTGTAGTATAGATACCCCCTATGCTCCCCTTGTATCTAGACACACAAAATACACACAACACACAAGAGCTATATACACAATACCCATACACATATTAGCTCACATTAGATCCAATAATAGTTAGAGAGTCATGCCATACTCTTGTTACCCTTCGAGGTTGTACTTTCATACCTTTTCATATATTGGATAATATTAGTGCTCGTCGTCGTAGGTTTTTTTTACCTCTTTTGAGGGTTTTTCCCACGTTAAATTGTGTGTGTTTTTTTTCTACTTATCTTGTCCATCTTTTATCTAATTTTCTCATTATCACTATTTACTTCCGCTTGCGCTCCTAACCCCAACACTTTTCGTTAACAATACTTGAGAAATAAAGGGTTGGACAATATATTTGATACTAAGCTTTGTTGGTGCTAGAAACATAGGTTTCAAATTTTAAAGACACCTAGGAGTTAAGGAATACTTTTACCTCTTCCCCCAAATTCAAAGGGGTCTTATTAAAATTGATGACACAAGTTGATCGGGGTGAGGTTTTAATCTCATAAAACTCTCCTCCTTACCGCACTAAATATTGTTACTTTTTCTCATGAAAAGATAAAAAAAAAGTCACTAAATGAAAGTATGATAAATCTTTAATAGGTAGATGTGTTAGATACAAATTTTCGTGTACAAATATTATTTGTGTATATAACAAATATTGTTTGGATATGTAAAAATATTGTTGTGTTGTTTTCTCCTTATTTGTTATACGAAAAACAAATTATATTTTGGATAATTTGCCAAAAGGGACCTTAGAATTTTTTGTTTTTGCGAGAAGGGACCTTAAAAAAAAAAGTTGGCATTTAAAGGCCAAACAGCAAAAAATATTGTGACGAAGGACCTTACCACCGGTTTCCGACGTTGACCAATGTTTTCAGGCATTGACTTGCATCAATTGCTAAATGGCACTCCTATTCTAATTTTTCCCTCTCTTTTTGCCCTACTTTGACAATTTTTTCCCTCCTAATTTTCAACCTCAATTAACCTGAACATTTTTCTACCAAATCAGAAAAGTGTTGTGCATCTAATTTCTGGGTACAGGTTGGATGTCATATAGCCATTTATGGGCAACTAGCAAATAGTAGTCGTAATCTGCTATGCTATGATGCTATCATCTTCTTCTTTAACCAGTGATAAAGATGTATGCGAATGATGTATCCCTTTTGCACATCAGCGAACAACAGATTTTTTTTTTTTGGGCAATTAACAGATTTTTTTTTTGGGCAATTAACAACAGATTTTTTTTTGGGCAATTAACATCAGATATTTTTTTTGGGCAATTAAGAGCATTTTTTTTTTTGGGCAATTAACAGCAGATTTTTTTTTGGGCAATTAACAGTTACTCCATATTAAGCTTAATGGGAAAAGTAAACTATTTGAAAGTTTGCTTAAATCTACGTTTGAAATTCCCTGTAATCTTGGCGTCGTTGTTAGGAAATATTCAGAACTAATTTCCTAAATGACTGTATTGATTTTTTTTGTGTTAGTGTAATGAAGAGATTAAAGATGAAAACTTTAACAAAGGATAGTACAGTTAACTTACCAGTTGCAATTTTGACGTTTTCAATATTCAGCAGCACACCATCATTAATGGTGTTTTTCAAATTTTGGAGAGAGAAAGAGAGAGGGAGAAATAAAGGAGTTCAAGTGACATAGAGTTAGGTCTTTTTTTTGTATTTAGATGGAGTTAGGGAGTGCCATTTAGCAATTGATGCAAGTCAATGCCTGAAAACATTGGTCAACATCGGAAACCGGTGGTAAGGTCCTTCGTCACAATATTTTTTGCTGTTTGGCCTTTAAATGCCAACTTTTTTTTTTAAGGTCCCTTCTCGCAAAAACAAAAAATTCTAAGGTCCCTTTTGGCAAATTATCCTTATATTTTTACATACACAAAAAATATTTATTACACGAAAACTTATATTAAATACATCTAACTATTAAAATTTTATGAAACCACCACTAAAATTACCGCTCTTTTCTTTTATGTTCCACTTCTTCAGTGTACATCCAAGAATCAAGATTGTTATTATTTTTTAGTACTCGGAAAGTGGCGTATGGAGGTAGTGGTATACAAAAAATTGAAAAGATGGTGCTTATTTCAGGGACTTGGGTAACTAAAAAAGTGAAAAAGTGTTGCATATTGGGTGGGTAATATCAAATATGGGGCGTAAAAAAAACTTATATGGACTTGGTCCACGATAAATTAGTGTGAACCTAATGCTAATTCATGTGATTTATGGATAAAAAAAGATTATTATATTAAAACAAATAGATATAAAAGATGAGTAGATATTAGATTGTAAAGTTTGACTATGTGAAAAAAAATTACTATGTCAACAATTGTGAAATTTCATCATGTTAAACTAATGTGAGAAAGAGTGACTATAATTTTTTTTTTAAAAAAAGTCATTATGATAGATATTAACGGTATATTATAACTTAAAATTTTAAAAAGGTTACTATATGTATGGAAAAACGGTCACTATGTAAAATAAGTAGTTCTGGTCCATAATATTATTATTATTGACCAGGTCCACACAATACTATTCATATGGGACAATGTGAGACGGGAATTTTGTCAAATTAGAAATAAACTAATAATTAGAATTTTATTTATACAAAAAACATTTAACAACGGAAAATTGATACAGCCAAAAAGAATTTAGTAACAAAAATATCAATCGAGTGAACTAAGGTCAACTACAATTCATGATGATCATGTTGTGAAGATGGAATAAGCGACAGCTAAATAGCTAATAGAAACAACAATATCACTAACATTCACATGATCAGTAATATAATTATATAGTGCATCTATAACCGTGACTAACACAATACTCCATAATGTATTATTTGTCCATAATAAAATCGTTGCCTTGCAATCAATATTATTTCGATGTTTACCATATATAATTGTACGTTCTAGTTTGATTATTAGTATCATTCACTGCAGTATAGTAAAAATACAAACTTTGAAGATACATTTAGAATTTTAGACAACCATAAATTAATACGATTTTTTTCCTTAAATACCCTCTATGTCCGCTTTCTAATTTTCTTTTCGATATTCTCTAACACACGATATTGACTATATATTTTTTACTGACATAATAATAAAACATTCTAAAATATTTTATAGGTATACATTTTAAAGAAAATCTAAGAAGATCATGATAGACTATATCTTGTTGTATATTTATGAAGATCCGTGGTCAAATTTTATAAATTTCAACTCTAAATAAGAGAAATAGAAAGTTAATAAGGAATATAAACAATATTATGAAAGTTTATGGTGTTTTAAGTTTTAACTATTCTAAAATGGACCTAAATTAACCAAATCATCATCACTACCCAGAAACAAGAAATAAAATTACCCCATATATAATATATACCAGACTTAATAATTTCGTCAACCAAGATCAAAACTTTTATTTATACATATATAAATAAGTACTATAGTCTATTAATTTGGTACAACGAGTGATTTTTTTTATGTATAACGGTAATAAGTAAGATGAAAAAATAGTAAAAAGTACTATAATCATAAACAAAAACACAACAACCATAATTATTAATAACAATAATAATAACAAATAAAGAATAATAATAATAATTGTGGTGAAGGAGACAAATTTAGCGTCTGCAACGAGAAATGCGACTACAGCCACGACGGTAGGGGTTGGCGGAGCCTCCAGGGCGACAGTTATAATATGAGGCGCCGCGTCGAGAACAAGGCACACGATTCCTATTAAGCGCACCATAGCTAATATACCTTCTGGAAGCTAAAATACGCCTGTTTGACTCTGAGTCAACTAAGAACTCCTCCTCAAGATCACCCCCTTCAGAGCATTCTCCGATACTCCCATCGCAGCTAGTCGTTGAAGGGTCCATGAGCTGGCTGACGACGGTATCGAAATCGATATCGAAATCGGAAAATGATGATGAATGGACGGCTGAGAATAGCAGCATGAAAAGCATTGTGATCATGATCAATGTTGATGGCTTGTTTACTGCCATCACCTTAACTTGCAGCTCTGTTTGTTTTTTTTTTTCTCTGAAAAATGTTTGTTTGTATAGGTTTAGTTTTGAGTATGTGGGGTTCAATGTGGTTCACAGATCGGTTGTGGAGTAGAGGGGGTGTTAAGAGATAGTTTTGTAAAGGTATTTAAGTAGATATGCCACTTTGATTTGACTTTTTTCTTAGATTTAAGTTCACACTTCACATGGCTAATGCGCCAATGCGGCCCCTTCTGTTGTGGCTTATGATTGATCCCCGCAACTAACTCTCTTTTCTTTTTGTTACAATCCGTTTTTTTACTTATTATAAGTTTCAATTTGGATTATTTAGGTCTAATTTATGGTTTATGGTTTCAATCAATTAATACAATATTATTTGTGATTGAGATAATTGATGTTTACTAAATCAAATTTATGACCTCTTCTAAATATGCTACGATTATTACATTCTATAATATATTTTGAATTCATGGGATGCAAGTTGTTTTTTGGATTTTTTGATAGTATACATTAGTGTCTTCGTCTTCTTCTTGAATTATTTTTCATATTAGGAAGTTGTTATTACTTGCATTTGTATGGGGACTCGAGGAATGATAAATATCTAACAATTATGTGGCAGCACATAAATGTCACACATGTCACGATATTGTTTGTCCAAAATAAATTATTTTTTGCAAGTTTTAAACTTGTATATCTCTATTCTCTCTAAGATTTGAGCAGTTCTTGAAAAATACCACTCTTTGATCCGGGTGCACGGAATCATAGATAGTTGTGTGAACCTTGGGGGACGAACGTCATTGTGAATCCGCACCGGAGGTGGCGAAATTCGTTTCTAAGGCAGTGGCTATCATACCACGGCGCAACTTATTCTTATAATTCAGGTTTAATCTATTTGATTTCTATATATTCTCTACTTACAGTTTAGAAACGAATTTTATTCTGTTGAAATCATGTCTAATTCTCAGAATAGATATTTTCCTGATATGTCAAAGTTGGAACTTTTAGATGGTTGTAATTATAAAAGGTGGTCTTTAAAATTTATGATACCATGTGAACTAGTAGATCTTGATTATGTGTTGGTTAATGATTCACCTACTGGGAAGGATGTGGTAGATTCTACTTCTAAAGTTGTTGTTATCGCTAATACTCCTGCAAAAGAAAAATCTGATGAAACACCTAAATCTGATGGAGGAATAGGTGTAGAAAAATTTATCAAGGATAATAAGATTGTTAAGGGAAACATGCTGAACCTGATGAGAAACCCAATTTTTGATCTGTTTGTATCATATAACACTAGGGGAAAAAAAAGGAAGGGTTGCGCTTATGATAAAAGCGCAGCCCTATTAATGAAGGGCTGCGCTTTTGTAAAAAAGCGCAGCCCTACATAACAGAAGGGCTGGCGCTTTTGAAAAAAAGCGCAACCCTTCAGTAAGTAGGGCTACGCTTTTTAAAAAAGCGCAGCCCTTCTCACACTAGAAGGGTTGCGCTTTTAAAAAAGCGCAGCCGGTCACTTTGAGAAGGGCTGCGCTTTTTTTTTACTAGCGCAGCCCTTCGTTTAATTTTTTTTTCTTGAGTGAATTTAGTGCGCGCATGTACAGTATCCAGAACACTTTCCCTCTTTCTTTCACTTAGAGTAATTACGAGCGAAAAAATTTCGAGTACACCACCATTTTTTGCGACCTAATTCCAGTGCAACACCACCACCACTACACATTGGCGACTTTTTTCGAGTTCACCACTACCACCACCACCACATTGCGCGACGGACTTTTCGAGTTCATCACTACCACCACCACCACATTGCGCGATGGAATTCGAGTGCACCACTGCCGCCCACCACAATTTCGTGTACAGTGGGTCCGCCACCACCTTGTGCGCCACCCACATTGCACGACGGAATTCGAGTGCAAGCCTTCTCTTCTCTTCTCTTCTCTTCTCCACCATCACCACTACCCTTCTCTTCTCTTCTCATCTCTTCTCTTCTCATTTCTTCTCCACCATTTGAGTGGTTTATTAGGTATGAATTAATTTTGTTTTTAAATTACTTTTTTGTTTTTCTTATTGAATTAAATGATTAATGTGCAATGTGGGTTTTGTCAATTGTAGGAAGAAGAGGCTAAGGAAGGCAAATAAAGTCCCAAGTATCTCTTTTCTCTTCATTGCTCGTCGTTAGTGTTAAGAGGTAACTACTTTAACATGTAGACAAAGTTGATAATTTATTAAATGTATATGTATTTTTTATAATGTATATATTATTTGTTGATGTGAGATTGTATGAAAAGCAATGTGATTTAGCTATATATGAAATCTACAAGTTGTTTGAATCATCATCATATATGCCTAGATACCCGTTCAAGACTTACTCATTAGGAGTAAGTCTTGAATAGTCCCCGGTTTGGGACTGTTCTTGGACGTTTGATCTCACTTAGGTGGTGAATGTGTGTCTTCTTTTCAATTCTGAGGAAAATCTTGGCTTATCGTTTCTCTACATTGTTCTCTGGGTACATATGTAGATAAGCAATTATCTACATTGTGTACTTGGAGAACTGTAGGGAAATGCTGCCGGATTTTCCTTAGAATTGAAAAGTTGGCATATATTCACTAGTGAGATTAGACGTCCAAGGATGGGTTAGGTTGGAGTGATAAGGACCTTTACTGCATGCATACAATTGAACATGTCACTATCTTAGCTTGTGTATACGTGTGTGATTTGAATATGTGAGTGTGTGTACTTTAATAATGATTGATGCATATAATGAATGTTGTGTTTAATTATTAGAGGTGGTCTTCTTGAATGAGATGGATCGTTTTGGATTGTATGGTAGTCGTGAATCGATTGAGTTTGTGAATGGGGTCTCAATTCTGTAGAAGTGCATTAGAATATCAAACATCCTCTGGAGCAGTCGACTTTTATTGTCCTTGTTTGGATTGTAGAAATGTGAGCAAGGTTAGTAGTATACATGTGGTTAGGGAGCATGTCTTTCGCCGTGGGTTTAGGCCTCAATACCACGTATGGGTTTGGCATGGTGAGCAGGGGAGGTATATGGGAAGCTCTGGAGTAAAGAATGATGTATGTGAAAAAAAAGAAGGATGATGATAAGTTAGGGGATGAGAATTTGGATGATGAATTTGGAGATGCGATAGGGATCGGGTAGACGAGATGATACACGAGGTTGAAGATCAGTCGTGTAGACGACCTCGTATTTTTGAGTCTATGTCTCAGGCTGCTGAAAAGCCGTTGTATCCAGGTTGTACAAAGTACACCAAACTTTCCGCGGTGGTAACACTGTTCAACATTAAGTCGAACGCTGGTTGGACGGACTCTAGTTTCACATCGTTGTTGGAAGTTTTAGCTGAGATGCTCCCTGATGGAAATGAACTGCCAAAGTCGTACTATTATGCGAAGAAGCTGATGTGTCCTTTGGGTTTAGAGTACGAGCGGATACATGCTTGTCCCAACACTAGTAGAAAAAGGACGATTTGCGTCACCCCATTTGCGTCGCACAAAAACGGAAACGACGCAAAAATGTTACCTGCGTCGCACCTGAAGAAGAGTGCAACGCACATCATGGGTAAATGAGCACCAAGATGAGCTATCTGCGTCGCATGCAATAAAAGTGCATTGCAAAATCCCAATTTGCATCGGACCACGTGGTGAATATGACGCAAATCGTCTTTCACTATCTGCGTCGCATGGTATTTTAGTGCGTTGCAAAAGCTTAAATGGCGTCGGACCTCATGGCCCATACGACGCAAATTTGCGGCCCAACTCACTTGTTTACTAAAACACCGCGCCTCTCTCTCACCCTCAAACCCTAAAAACCCGCCTCTCTCTTCTCTCTCTCGCTGCGCCTCTCTCTCACCCTCAAACCCTCAAACCCTAAAAACCCGCCTCTCTCTCACTGCGTCTCTCTCTCCTCAAACCTCTGTTGTAGTGATAATTAGTAGTGTTAATCTTCCGATCCGAAAGGTCGACAGAACAGTCGATATCCTCAATAACAAAAATCGCCTTTGTTCAACGGCAAAATCGTCATATAATTTGAGCATAATTTCAGCGATTTCAACTCGATTTTGATTTTTGAGTCGCTCGTTCTCACCCTCCGTTGTGTCTTCTCCTTTTCTCTTTATCTTCATCAGTTGAATGTTGATTAATTTCTGTTTGTGATAATTGTTATTGATTTTGAGTAAAAGTTTGAAAATTTGCAGTGAAAATACGTCGGAGTTCGTGCTTCAATCTCTTTCTCCTCGTCACACTAATTTCGTCTGTTGCACTTCATAACGTCGGAGTTTGTTGCTGTTGCGGTCGCCATCGAGAAGCCAGAAGGTTTTAGATCTCCCGTCATCGAAGATTAACAAGAACGCATCAGATCTGCACTTTTTTTTTAATTTCTTTGTTGTTTTTAGTTCATGATTTTGTACATATTTTTTCTAATTTCACGATGTGTTCGCTTCTTGATTTTGTTTTTAGTTCCTAATTTTTCTAATTTTTTGTATTGCATTAGTTGTTGATTGTATTACATTAGTTGTTCGTTTCATATTTTTTCTTCTCCTTTTCTCTTTATCTTCATCAGATCTGCACTCGAAAAGCACAGCAGTATTCTTGAGTTGTTGTATCTCTGTTGTTGTACCATTCCAAGTTTTTTTATTTAAAAAAAAAAAAAGTAGCCCAAGGTGCGACGCAAATCACTCATCTGCGTCGCACTCTAGGCGATGTGCGACGCACATTACCCTTTGAGCTTGGTGTTGGGTTGGGTAGTCTGCGTCGCACCGTATACAACATGCGACGCAAATAGCTAACTAATCTGCGTCATTTCCGCATACGACGCAGATCGTTTCTGAGTCATTTGCGTCGAGGTCTTTGACGTCGCACCATAGTCCGACGCAAATAGGTCCTCACATCCGACGCAAATTGTCTTTTCTGTACTAGTGTAACGATTGTGTGCTTTATCGTAATGAGTATGACCATTTACATGAGTGTCCACGTTGTGGATTGTCGAGGTACAAGCGTGAAGGAGCTGGAGGTAGTGAAGGACCACCAGCCAAGGTGTTGTGGTATCTACCCATAATACCTAGATTTAAGCGCATGTTCTCAATTAAAGGAGATGCGAAGAATTTGAGGTGGCATGCAGATCGTAGGAAGAAAGACGGTCTGCTCAAGCATCCGGCTGATTCGCCTGAGTGGAAAACTATCAAAGGGTGCATAAGTCATTTGGTAATGAGGATAGGAATCTGAGGCTTGGATTATGTACGGATGGCATGAACCCTTTTGGCAATCTCAGCTCGCAGCATAGTACATGGCCAGTAGTTTTAGTGGTTTACAACTTGCCTCCTTGGTTGTGCATGAAACGCAAGTACATGATGTGTCGCTTCTTATATCGGGGCCCAAACAACCTGGAAATGACATAGATGTATACCTTCAGCCGCTTGTTGAAGATTTACAGAAGATGTGGAACGAAGGAGTGTTAGTATTTGATGCGTATGCTAATGAGATGTTCACTCTGCGTGCCATCCTTTTTTTTTTACTATGAACGATTATCCAGCTTATGGGAACTTATCTGGGTATAAGACTAAAGGAAAACAACCTTGCCCGATTTGTTTAGATGACATGAAATCTACACACCTTAAGGGCTGCAAACATGTGTATATGCGCACACGAAGGCTCCTCAGCCGCGACCATCCCTATCGGTTTAAGAAGAAGGCATTCGATGGGACGGTTGAAGAAGAAGTTGCTCATAGACCATTAACTGGTACTGAAGTTTATAATCAGGTGAAGGGCATTGAAACAGTCTTTGGTAAACCTGCTAGTGAGGTTGATCGACCTACAGGATTATGGAAAAAACAGTCCATTTTTTGGAAACTCCCATATTGGAAAGATCTAAAGGTCAGACATTGTTTGGATGTCATGCACATAGAGAAGAATGTTTGTGAAGCTATTATCGCGACACTTATGAATATTCCGGGCAAGACAAAAGATGTTAAGGCGTCACGACTTTACTTGGAAAAAGAGGGGATTCGACCAGAGTTGTGGGCTCAGAAAAGGGACGGAAGGAAGAAGAAAAGAGGGGAGGAAAGGGTTGATGATGAAACTCAGAAAAGTAAAAAGGTGGAGGATTCGGAGAAGAATTATTTGCCACCAGCTTGCTACACGATGTCGCGTGCAGAGAAACGGATTTTTTGCGAGTCATTGTATGGCATTAAGGTCCCCAGGCTACTCATCGAATATGAAGCGCTTTGTTACCTTAAATGGTGAGTTGAAGTTATCGAGTATGAAATCGCACGATTGTCATGTCATGATGCAAGTATTCTTACCGATTGCAATTCGTGGGATACTTCCAAAGCATGTGAGGCACACCATTACAGAACTGTGTTCATTTTTTCATACAATCTGCAGCAAAGTCCTAGACCCGTCGACCCTCGATTCCTTGCAGCCAGAGTAGTTGAAACTCTATGCAAATTTGAGATGTATTTCCCCCCCGCATTCTTTGACATTATGGTCCATCTCATTGTCCATCTAGTTCGAGAAATTAAGCTGTGTGGTCCAGTGTTTTTGAGGTGGTGCTATCCTTTTGAGAGATATATGGGAACTTTGAAGGATAAAGTTCGGAATCCTGCACAACCAGAAGGTAGTATAATTCAAGGGATTGTGGGTGAAGAGATCAGTAATTTTGTGGCTGAGTATTTTGCTAGTGTTGATCCTGTTGGACTTCCGACATCCCGACACGAGGGCAGACTTGAGGGCAAGGGTACAATTGGTTCAAAATTGATCACACCTTCCTAGAAAAGCGTAAACAAGCTCACTTATTTGTATTGCATCACGTACCAGATGTCCATCCTTATTTAAGTGAACATATGGAGGAATTACGTGTTAGCAATCCTGGAAAAGGAGTGAGGGCATTGACGCAAATGCATAACAAGACTTTCATTGATTGGTTTCATAAACGAGTACTCAATGATTTGGATGAAAGTGTTCCTGAAACAGTCAAGTGGTTAGCATTTGGTCCTCGTGAACTGTACGCTCTTATGAGGGTTATGATATTAATGGGTATACGTTTTGGACTGAACGTCAAGATCTGAAGTCAAGATCGCAACAAAATAGTGGTGTTTCACTTGTGGCGTCGTCTACACAATATGCAAGCTCGAAAGATAAGTCGCCTGTACATGCTGAAAGCAACTATTATGGGCGAATACAAGAAATATGGGAGCTGGACTACTGTACTTTTAATATTTGCCTCTTGTGTTGCAAGTGGGTTGACATAATCGACGTTGTGTAAGAAACGATGATCCTTGCGGTTCACTCTCTTGACCTTAGTCGTCTACGTGAAACTGAGGAGCCATTTGTAATTGCATCACAAGTCAAGCAAGTATTTTTTGTAACTGATCCTGCTGATCATAAGTGGTCAATTGTTGTACCTGGTAAAAGGAGTATCCTCGGTATTGGTGATGTTGATAATGAGGAAGAATATGATGCATTTGAGGACCTCCCCCTTTTACCTATCCTGAAATTAGTGTGGAAGATGATGTAAATGTCGGAGAACTATATGCGTGTAGATCACACGGAAGGGATACATGTACTTGAGGATCCTAAGAAACGGTGGAAGCTCAATAAATCATGAGACATAAACTCAGGTTTGTGTAATTTCTCCAATTTGTAACTATTTTGGCCTTTTTGCTCCCAAATCGTACTTATCGAGTCATTTAACCCCAAATTCTCTTTGAACATTATTATATGAGCATAATATAACTAGTGTGTAGATTTTAGGCTTTAATTTGTTGTTGGTTGCATTTCGGGAACGAAAAGGCCATTTCCGCTATTTGGCCTATTTTGGCCTTTTCGCTCCCAAAATGTACTTATCAAGTGATTTAACCCCAAATTTTTTGAACATGATTATATGAGTATAATATAACTAGTATGTAGATTTTAGGCTTTAATTTGTTGTTGGTTGCATTTCGGGAACGAAAAGGCCATTTCCGGCCTATTTTGGCCTTTTCGCTCCCAAATCGTACTTATCGAGTGATTTAACCCCAAATTTTCTTTGAACATGATTATATGAGGTATAATATAACTAGTATGTAGATTTTAGGCTTTAATTTGTTGTTGGTTGCATTTCGGGAACGAAAAGGCCATTTCCGGCCTATTTTGGCCTTTTCGCTCCCAAATCGTACTTATCGAGTGATTTAACCCAAATTTTCTTTGAACATGATTATATGAGGTATAATATAACTAGTGTGTAGATTGTTAGGCTTTAATTTGTTGTTGGTTGCATTTCGGGAACGAAAAGGCCATTTCCGGCCTATTTTGGCCTTTTCGCTCCCATTGCACCCCTCCCCCACTCCCTTCCCCTCCCCTGCTTGCCCCCCCCCCGCTGCACCCTCTCCCTGTTGCACCCCCTCCCACTGCTGCCCCCCCCCCGCTGCACCCCTCTCCCTGTTGCACCCCCTCCCACTGCTGCCCCCTCCCCTGCTGCACCCCTCCCCTGCTGCACCCCTCCTCTCCCCCTGCTGCACCCCTCCCACTACTGCACACCCTCCCTGCACACCCCATGCTGCACCCCTCCCCCTCCCCCTACTGCACACCCTCCCTGCTGCACCCCTCCCCTCCCACACACCCCCTCCCCACTGCCCTGCACAGCCCCCTCCCACTTCCCCTGCCCCCCTCCCCACTGCACAGCCCCCTCCCCTCCCCACTGTTGCCCCCCTGCTCCCCCCTCCCTCTGCTGCCCCCTCCCCACTGCACAACCCCCTCCCGCCCTAAATGTGTTTTTTTTATTAATGCGTATGTTTGTACAATTTCAGGGACATACCGGAGGTGCATATGGATACGAGTGCAGAACACACGACCGAGGATGAGTGTTTCAATTACGAAAAGGAACGGCGGCAATTGGTTAAGGCTCGCCGTGAAGAAAAAGGTTTACAAAGGCCAAGTAAGAACTTGGAGACGAAAAAGAGGAAAGGAAGGGGACCTACAAAGTCACTAGGGAAACCCACCCTAATGAGTTTGGAGTACGATCATTTGGGGCAACCTTGTGGGAAATGGCGTCAAAAGTATGCCATGCAAGTTGGGATTCGCATGCATAAGCTCTCCATTCTCCACTCATGGAAAGAGGTGCCCGAGTCTTTGAAAAAGATGATTTGGGAAGACACTATGGTAAGCTTCGTGTACAATAACATTTAGAATCTTAACACTTTAGTAAAATATACTATGTAATATTTACTAATTTGTGAAATGCGTTTTTTGTAGAATCAATTCCATATTGCAAATGATGAAGCCAAGAAGAATGTGTTTCTCTCCGCAGTTACCCAGAGGTTCCGAGACTTCAAGGCCAAGCTAGTGTCGGGGTGTGAAGCATATGCATCTGACTTGATCTCGAAATTAATCATAAGTTTGTTTAATTTCTGGGTTTGGTTAATATTGAGGATTATTAAGATCTTTAAGGGCTTAATTTGCTCTGATCAAGGTGGTAATAAGTTTAACTAGCTCGGTTTTCCCTAAAACTCTACTTAAGCATCTTAATTAGGTTAATCTTTTGCTAATCTCCTTTTAAGCAAGATTAATTAGTACTAATGATACCTTAATCATCATTAGGTATTGATAATCAAGTTTAGTAGGTGATTAACTAGCCTAATTACATGTTTAAGTTAAGCTAATCATGTTTAGAGCTAAACTAGCTTATTTCTCTTGTAATCCGATTTGTATTAAGCTTAAGGAGGAGTATTTTGCTGCAATTCCAAGCCACCTCAAGCTTGTAGCTGATCTTAGGGAAGTGTAGAAGACCATGTGAAGTTCACATGGGCTAAAGAAGCCATAGCAAATGAGAAGAAGAGACTTCAAAGCAAGGAAAGCTATTCTGCCCAGTTACACGTTCAGCAGCCCATCCATTCTTCTGTTTTGGGCAAGGCTTTTTAATTCTCCAATTGGCTTAAGATTTTGAGGATATTTACTTTAAGATATTTATTTTAATATCCAATTGGTAGTTTTTCTGTTTTCCCTCGTCCAATAGGGTAGCTTAGCTAATCATTAGAAGTGTGCTGTAACAGTTTTAGTTTTTGTTTCTCTTATTTTATTGTCCTAGTTGGCATAGAAAATGACGTCCAAATGAGCTGAATTTTGGACATGTTGTAGCCATATAAGTTTACTTTGTAATCCTTTTGAAATTAGATCAATTGAATGAAAAGTGAAACTTTTATGCCCAAAATACTATGCTGTGTGCATAGTGTTTATTTCGGTCAGTTTTGACATCTTATCAAACCTTTGCTAATTTGATCATCTAAACGTTGATTTGGTGATTGAATCACAAAGTAGACTCAAACTAGAAGCTCATTGTTATAGTTTGGTCTTGATTGGTGGTACTTTGGTTAGTGGAAAGTGGTGGTTGTTCGATTAGTTCGAACCGGTTTGATACATCTTTCTTATCTTTGTTCTTTCTTAACTTGAATGCTCTTGGTGTCTAAATCTTTATGCATCAGGGTGGATCACAAAGCAGAGAAAAGTCGGGGGTACAAAGAAGAAGAACATCTATGGGGGAGCAACACATTCTTCTTCTGAGGCTTCACCGGACACATCATTTGAGGCGCCCTCCAAGTTTCCATATCAAATATGGAGGCATATCACACCTGAGTAGTGGCATGCATTTGTTGCACAAAAAAAACCCCGGAAGCTGTTGTAAGAATATTTTACTAGCTAAGATTTAATACTTTTAGATCCAATATTATTGTATAACGCCATATCTAACCTTTGTTTATATTTGTGTGTTTCAGGCATCTCGTGAGAAAAATAGCGCGAATGCAAAAGCTAGGAAGTATTATCACCATCTGGGTTCTCAGTCGTATGGTCAGGCGAGAGAATCGTGGATTTATAGCCATTACCCCACGATTGCGTCGACCACGGCATCGGGCACTAGCTCTACGACGACAGTTGCACAGCCTCGGCAACCAGATAGAGTGCTCGATTGGTGGTGTTCCATGCATGGGGTTGATGCAAAGGGACAGAGAGTCATATTTAATCCCGGAACAAAACAGATAGCTAATGCCATTGTAAGTACATATAATAAGTTTTTGATAAGGTATACAAAATAATATAACTTGTGCGCTCACGAGTCTTTCTCTCTTATCCTTATGCAGATTGGCTTGAAGGAAAAGGAGGCAACTGGTGAGTTCACTCCTAGAGGACAAGTTGATGCCTTACACGAAACTCTAGAACGGGACCTGTTATTTCCCTAGGAACACTACAAGAGGGGGGGGTGAATTGTATGTGTAGAAATAAACGTAACTTTTTGCGGAAATTTAAACTTAAACAAATAAACAACTAGAGGAACACAAGGGATTTTTACGAGGAAAAACTTCTTGGGCCCAACAAGAAGAAACAACCTTGACCACTAGGGATTTTAAACTCAACTCTTTCACTAATTAGGCCAAACAACTTTGTTACAACCTAATTCGATTTTCGAGCCACACCCTGAGTTCCTAAACTCAAGTTCCTGAGCCACTGTTCCCTTAACAGTAGTTCCTCTCAACTTCACTCGAAGTTTTCTCACTCTTACTAGCTTTACTCAAAGCTTCTCTCTTACAGAAATTCACTCAAAGTCCCCTTACCCCCAAAAACCAAAATACAATTGATCGAATAAGCTTAGTGGAATTAGAGTAAGAAAGCAAAGAATAAATGGCTATTATGAGAGAATGAAGGCACTGACACTTAATTAGTTAAACTCACTTAATTACTTAGTCAGACACATTTGGAACTTATTTAGACTTCAATATTTATAGTGACAAACATATAGAACGTGGGAATTAAAATTGAGTTCATGTTAAATCCATTATCCCATGATGTTCCTTCCCTTAAGGAACACGTTCTTTAACATATCCCATGATCCCATGATCTCTTTTTGGACGTGGACATGTTTTAGTCACTACTCCTAAAGATTAGGAGTTTCTTGAGCTTTATCCGAAAATCAGTTAACTTTAAAACAGATTTAAAACTGAATTTTAATCTTTAAGAAAATATTATCTTTTAAATAAAATCCTCTTAAAAACCGATAATTATTTTCTTTTCTTTTTCGAAAAACAAAATCTTTTCTAAAAAGTTTTTTATAAAACTGATTTTTACTTAGATAAAAACGGTTTCCTATTATTTAGGCATGACTTACTCAACTTCATAATGAACCGTTATACTGCTTCAAGCCTAAGTCTAGTTCCTTTTACATGTTAAGTTCCTTTAACAGATTCGTATTAGTGCCATTTAGTTTGTTCCTTACAAAGGAACAAATCTCATTCTCAAATAAGATACCAATGTTCCTTACCATCTTACTTGTTCCTTTTACAATGGAACTAGAAAATAAAACGCCTTGCTTTTATTCTTCTTGATCCAATGCTGCTCCAGTATCAACTTTGGAAACATCTTCACTTAGCTTCGAAATTCTTACTTGACTTCTTCCTTGACTTATATTCTCTTTGTTCCTTTCATTGATACCTTAAAAATCATACACTTAAATAACTCATTAGTTCACTACTTAGTTTGCATCTTTGTTTCTTTGTCATCATCAAAACTAGGGTTCAAAAATTTCCCCCTTTTTGATGATGACAACAAAGGTACAAACTAAGGAAATAACAAATAATATAAGTGAATGAAAGATAAAACAATAAAGCAGAAAATGAAAAATAAAACAAAATTAAGTAACCTACTTAATGTTTGAATTTTGATTTTTCATTTACCTTAACCTATTTTTGATTTTTCATTTAACTTAGCCTTTGATTTTTTATTTACAGTTTGTTCCTTAAATCTTTTCCCCCTTTGTCATCCTCAAAAAGAGTAGACTCTGCGTGAAGTTATAATTGGTTGTAAGACCTTAAGACCATAAGCAAGCACCAATTTTGGTTAAGTTAGAATTGCAAAGGATAAACTTGCTCAAACATCAATCACAAAATACTAGCCATTCCAAGGAAGAAATTATGCACAAATAATCACAAACACAGACATAATAGCAAAAAGTTATTTTTATATAGCACTTGTTCCAAAAAAAAAAAAAGAAAGAAAAAGAAAAGAAACTAAACAACAGTCTTGTTCCTCGAAAGGAAACAGGAACTAAGAACTAAGAAAGGGAAGGGGAATTGTGTTCCTCAACAACTTCTTCTTCTACCATATCCTCCAGTTTTTTCATCACTTCGCCATGGTTTTCACCAACCTTCTTCTGCAAACTTTCAAGGGCGAGGGCCATTGTCTCCATTTTCTTCTGTTGTTCAACCACGTATCACTTAGAACTTTCATAACCCACATTTTGTCAGTTTTGTCATCAAGGTCCAGTGAAGGTGATTATAAAATTTTATCATGTGTTTGCAGGAAGACAAACTTCGTTACCCAGCCACAATCATCCGAAGGAACTTGTTCCTCACCTTTGAAGAGGCAGTAGGAGGTTTTGGTGGAGGAACTGGGTAGGTTATTTGAAGCCATCAGTTCTGGAGTAGAAGAAAATGGTAGGTGGTGTAAATGGGAGGAAGAAAAGGTGGTGGTGGTGGAAGATCTGTAGAGGTGGTAGAAAAGGGTTAGGTCCAGTCAACTCATCCTTAATCTGTTCAAAACTGGAAGGAACAGAAAAGGATGAGGGAGAGATAGAGGATAGTTTGGTGAGAGGAACAGAAAGCTTTGGAGATGATGGTGGAGTGGGTTCCTTGAGAGAGTGGTGTTCCTGTTCCTCCACATCAGAAAGGGCTAAAGGTGAGTCCTTGTTGGAAGGAATAGAGGCAGAAAGAGCAATTTTCAATCTAGTGCTCTGCCTCACTCTCTTAGGAACAGGAGGGGTAGGCTTTTTGGCAATGTGTTTGCGCCTCTTTGGTGTAGGTTCCTTTGGTATAGGAATGGGTTCCTCCAAATAACATCTTCCAGTTCCTCAACAACTACCTTAGGCAGTTTCCTCTTGCTAGAGGAACTGGGAGCTGTTCTCCCTTGAGTGAGTACTCCCTCTTGGACAGAGAGATCCAATCCATTAAGAGTTTTCTCATTCAAGATATTTCCTTCTTAACTCCTAAAGTGGGCCAACCAGTAAGTTTAACTTCAAAATGATGAAGGAGGATGTAATCAAGGCGCCATAACCAACAACCAATTGTTTTCTATACAGTGGGTAAGGTGTTGTATAAACAAAGAGGCAAAGTTGATTTGTATATGGTGGTCTAAACAGAACATATAGCACATGTCTAAGAGACCCACTTCATTCCTCTTTTCAGTGCGAGGAATGAGTGCTCTCCATACCAAATTGAACAGGACTTTGTGAATTGGAGAGAGTAGGTTATGGTTTAATTTGTTCTGACCAGCAGTTCCTCCAAATAGTTCAACAATTTTATCCTGAGGAAAATTAGGGAAAGAAACAGTTCCTTCTTTTTAAAATACAAATCTGTTCCTTGGCAAGGAACTTCCCAAACTTTTCCTAATGTTTCTTGATTAAACTTAATTTTCTTCTCCCCTAACTTCAGTTGTGCAAAGACCATCAGTGTTTGGTAAAATTTGCACAGAATTCATCCATTGCTAAAGGAACAAGAGGCATTGTTAAAAGCAAATTCAAAGAGAATTCCATACCCTGTTCCTTTAGAATGTCTGTTAATTCATAAATTTCACATTATTTGCCCATTCTAGATCTACGCAAAAACCTAACACATACCGTGATTCGCTTTTTTCAACCCGTTTCTTTGAAGAAGAAGCAACAGTTCCTTTGGAAGGAATATGAGTGATTTCTTCTTCCCCCTGAGTTTGTTCCGGGGACTCTTCTTCATCATCCTCCCCTATTAATTCCTTCTTCGCATACTCCTTCTTGGAGATTCTAATTTTTGCTCATTAATGGGTGTTTCTTGATTTTGTTTAATTTCGAGGGTTTTGGTAGGAGAAGGAGAGTTTTCCATTTTAGTGGAGTTGGGAGTTTTTGAGGTTGTAAAAGGAGAATTTCGTAAGGTTTTTGCCATGATGTGAAGTAGGATTGGGTTTTATGGTTGTGAAGAGGTGTGAGGAGTTTCGTTAATGGCGAAGATGAAGAGTTTAAGGAACACGGTTTCTAGAAAGATGAATTAAAGAGGGAAGGGGATGCATGTAACAGTGTTTTTGTACACGCGGGAAAAAATAAAACCAATAAAAAAACGAAAAGAAGATAAATGAGAATCAAGATTTAATTAAATTTGATTCCTATATTTTTGAGATTTTTCGGATTTTTGGAATTTTTATGAGTTTTTAATTTTTGGAAGGAAAATAAATGCTAAGGAACTTGTGCTATAGGAACAACTAATGCTACATATCAATGTTTTTCATATCATGCATGTTTCTTTACCTTAGGAACAGTAAGGGGAGTATTATGTGACATTTGTGAGTTGTTTAACTTGTGACAGTTGTGTATATGTTTAACTCTGGAATGATGCACTTGATCTTTAGAAATACTAATAGCACTAGTATTATCACAATAAATAGGAACACAATCAAAGTTTATTCCATAGTCACTAAGTTGTTGTTTTATCCAAAGCATTTGCGAGCAACATGTAGTTGCTGCTACATATTCTGCTTCAGCAGTGGATAAAGCAACTTTGTTTCTTGGTACTCCAAGAAACTACACTATGACTAAGGAATTGTACCATAACTGAGGTGTTTTTCCTATTTACAAGATCTCCAGCATAATCTGCATCCGCATATCCTCTTAGCTCAAATGTATCACTTCTTGGATAGTAGAGTCCAAGATCATCTGTTCCTTTAAGATATCTAAGAATTCTCTTCACGGCAGTTAGATGAGACTCTTTTGGATTTGCTTGAAATCTAGCACACAAACCAACACTGAAAGCTATGTCTGGACGACTAGCAGTTAGATACAAAAGTGAACCAATCATGCCTCTATATTTTGTTTGATCAACACTTGTTCCTATAGAGTCTTCATCTAATCTAGTTGAAGTTCCCATAGGAGTGTGATTTATCTTTGAGTTTTCGAGGCCATATTTCTTCAATAGTTCCTTTATGTATTTTTGTTGGTGAAAAATTATTCCCTTTTCAGTTTGTTTGATTTGTAATCCAAGAAAGAAATTTAACTCACCCATGATACTCATTTCAAATTCATTACTCATGAGATTTGAGAATTCTTTGCACAATGTTTCATTTGTTGCTCCGTATATGATGTCATCAACATATATTTGAACAGGTAAAATGTCAGTTCCTTTCGATTTTAGGAACAAGGTTTTATCAACCTTTCCTCTTTTAAAATTGTTTTCTAAAAGGAACTTAGATAATCTTTCATACCAAGATCTAGGCGCTTGTTTTAACCCATAAAGAGCTTTATCAAGCTTGTAGATATGGTTTGGGAGATTACTGTTTTCAAAGCCTGGGGGTTGTTCAACATATACATCTTCATTTAAATATTAATTTAAAAATGCACACTTAACATCCATTTGATATAATTTAAATCCCATGTAAGCAGCAAATGCAATTAAAATTCTAATGGCTTCTAATCTAGCTACTGGAGCAAAGGTTTCTTCATAGTCTATTCCTTATTGTTGATTATAATCTTTTACCACAAGTCTAGCTTTGTTCCTCACAATGGTTCCATATTCATCTAGTTTGTTTCTAAACACCCATTTAAAGCCAATTACTTTTTGTTGTTTAGATGAGGGAACTAGATGCCATACCTTGTTTCTTTCTAACTCATTTAATTCAGCTTGCATGGCAGTGATCCAATCAGAGTCAGTTAGGGCTTCTTCATGATTTCTTGGTTCCATCATTGATAGGAACGCATGAAATGCACAAAAGTTCCTTAACTGAGATCTAGTTTGCGTACCTTTGGATATGTCGCTGATTATGAGTTCCACTGGATGTGACTTTTGTAGTTTCCAAGGTTTTGGTTGAAACTCGCTTATAGGAACATGTTGTTCCTCGTGAGTTCCTTGAGTAGATGAGGAACTGTGATCAGTTGTTCTTCTGTTAAACTCGGTAGACTCTATTCCTTCATCTTGAGGAACAAGAGCATCTTCTCCTCCTTGAGGAACAGGAACATCATCGATGTGATTATCTCCAATTTCTTCGTTCCTTTCCTCTTTTACTTCTTCTTCTTCATTTGAATCTGCATTTTTCTCACTTGGTTGTACCAACCCAATCTCATAGTCATCAACCTGTATGCTTGGATTGTTATTGTCAGATTCATCAAAGATTACGTGAATACTCTCTTCAACACACATACTTATCTTGTTATATACTCTATAAGCTTTATTATGTGATGAGTATCCTAAAAATATTGCTTCATCACTCCTTGCATCAAATTTCCCAAGATTTTCTTTTCCATTATTATGCACAAAACACTTGCAACCAAATGTTCTAAAATAAGTGATATTGGGTTTCTTTCCAAAATAAAGTTCATAAGGAGTTTTGTTAATGATAGGTCTCATCATGGCACGATTAATTATGTGACAAGCAGTATTAACAGCTTCAGCCCAAAAGTTCCTTGGAGGCTCACTAGCAATTAACATTGTTCAAGACATTTCCTCCAAAGTTCTATTTTTCCTTTCTACAACACCATTTTGTTGTGGTGTTCTAGGGGCAGAAAAATTATGATCTAGGCCATTATCTCTGCTTAAGTCATCAAATTTATAATTCTCAAATTTTTTGCCATGATCTGATCAAATATGCATTATTTTATGACCACTCAAGTGTTGAAATCTTTTAGCAAAGACAAGGAACTCATCATAAGTCTCATCTTTGCTAGTGAGAAAAATAACCCAAGTATACCTAGAGTAGTCATCTACAATAACTAATACATACCTCTTTCCACTTCTACTTTGAATTCTCATAGGTCCACATAAATCCATATGAATTAGTTCTAATGGTTTAGTGGTACTTACTATCATTTTAGATTTGAAAGAGGATCTTACTTGCTTACCTCGTGCACATGCATCACAAACTTGATCAATATGAAATTTTATGGATGGTAATCCTAAAACAAGATCTTTTGATCTAAGTTTCTCAAGTAATGAAAAGCTAGCATGTCCTAGACGCTTGTGCCAAAGAAGTTAATCATCTTCAATAACACTAAGACAAGTTAAATTGATTTTAGGAACAAGGTCAAGATCCACAATATATGTGTTCCCTTTCCTTGTTCCTTCCAAGATAACTTTCTTAGTTTTAATGTTGATGATCAAGCATTTTTCTTTATCAAATTTTACAGTATTTCCCTTGTCACTCAATTGAGGAATACTTAATAGATTATGTTTTAGACCTTCAACTAAAAATATATTTTCAATGGAGTGTAGTGGTGACTTACCAACCTTTCCCATGGCAACTATGTTACCTTTCTTATTGTCACCAAATGTTACACTACCACCTTCATAGGTTGTGAGTGAGAGAAACTTAGTTTTGTCTCCTGTCATGTGCTTGGAATAACCACTATCAAGATACCATGTGTTGTTCCCCCTCACTCCAACCTGCAAAAATCAACTAATTGTTAGTTGTAGGAACCCCTTCTTTCGTGGGTTCCTGTTCTTGACTATGACTTGATTTGACAACCCATTTCTTGTTACTTATCTTCACATTCTTGCCAATCATTTCAGATTTTAGTTTGCATTGATTTATGTAGTGAACTACCTTTCCACAGTACATACAGAATTTGTCACTAGGTAGATCTACATATTTTTTTGTCTTGTTCCTTTTCTTGTAGTTCTCAAAACCAAGACCTTCTTTTCTTTTGGTCTGTGGTTTCTCAATCCACTTAGGAACAGCCATCGTTTTGCCTCTGTTCCTTGCTACAACCAGTTCCTTTTTAAGATTGCAGATCTGTTCCTTTAAAGAAATTTTTTCTTTATTCAAATTTTCAATCTCAGATCTGTAACCTTTCAAAGGAGTTGATCTTATATCAAAGGAACTTAGAACAGGGAGAAACTCCTTCAAATGTGAAATCTCTAAATTGATTAGATAATTTTCATTTTTCAAACTTTCATAGTATTCTTTGATTTTTAAGTTTTTATCAAATAAATCAAAGAATCTTGTTTCAACATCTGTTCTCGTTTTCTTAAGCCATTCTATGTGTTCTTTGCAAACCTTTAAGACTTGTTCAGTTTGTTCACGTTTTTTACGTTCATCTCTACATTCAAGAATTGCATCATAAAGAAGATCATTGTAAGTGCAAGAGACACTCAAGAGGGGGGAGAATTGAGTGATTGTGTGAATGTTGCAACTTTTTCGATTATTGTAAGAACAGTAAAGAAGCAGTTCTCTAGCAGCGGAAATAAAAGCAATGAATAAACAATACAAGGATTTAACGAGGTTCGACTTCAACTAAGTCTACGTCCTCCACTCACTCACTCTTTTATTAATCAACTCAGAATAACAAAAGAATTACACTCAATCACTTATGCACCTATGCACAAGATGATTCCCCAACTCCACCTCTGAAGTTCGACTCACCACCAACTATGATGGTTCAAATGAAATTGATCCCTGATCAACTTCCCCAGCAACCTGAACTCACAGGATGCTCAAATACAACAAGTTTTTCTCTCACGAGCAAAACAGCCTAATATGCTTAGAATGAGAGTAGTTTAAGATCTATGTGGTATTAGGGTTTATGCTAGGTTTGAGTACTTGAGAGAGAATACTTTTGCTGAGAGAATACTCAAAATTATCGTGCAAAAGCTTAAGTTTGATGTTAGCAAACACCTTAAATAAGCCTTTGGTAAGTAAATTTACATGATATTATGTGAGTATACTTTCCTGGAAGTAGAAAAAATTCCAAGGAAAATATACTCAGTATAATATCATATAACACACTTACCATATTTAAGAAATCTTGCTCACATACAAACCATGCATCCGTGTATTTTGAAAATCAATTTTACTCGGAAAGAACTTTCCTAAAATACGAATGCATGAAGTAAATCTTAGAGGACTGGTTCAGATCTGTTCCCAGATTGTTCCAATCAACCAAGTTTTACTTGTAGTTGTGTATGACAATATCCGATGTTTCTTGTCATCCACAACTACCTCATCTCTCTAGTTTCAAACCTTTATAGTGCATAAAACCTTTATACCACTTAGATTACATCTAAGACCTAAAAGCTACAACTTGATCTTGGTCTTCATGCAATTCTTCAAGACTTGGCTTCACTAGCTTCGTCTTTCATCCATTGAACTCGTACTTTGGCACCTACACATGAAACAAAACATGCATGCAATATTTAAGTTCAATGTGGTTTGTCATCATTCAAAACTCAAAATAGGGAACATAACAAATTCCCCCTTTTTGATGATGACAAACCCTGAAGTTCCCCCTGCAAATAATATCATTAGTTTGGGAACTTTTTCAAACAAATTGAATTCTTAAGATAAGAACTCAAAGACTGGTCTCGTACTGTTCCTGCAGATTAAGCATCATTTACAAGTACACCAGTTCACAACTAACTGACACATTTAAGAAAGAGTTTCTAAGTACCTAGTAGATACGATATAGACTCAGAGCTCTTAGACTTAAACATGCTCCGCAAGAAGAACATCAGTAGTGTTCAGACTTATTTCTAAGTCATTAGGGTGAAAAGAAGTAAAGTGCTTTGAATACACTCAATTCCAAACCACTTCTGGTCTGTCACCACTAACAAGGCACTCAGCCTTGTTCTAGTTGCTGCAACACACACTAGTTATAGCACCAGATCTACTTCCCCCTAAGATTAGGTGGAAAAGATCAAGAACTTCACACCTGCTTCCCCCTTTTAGCATCATCAAGAAAAAACAAGGGTACAATCAAAGGAACATAAAAGAAGCAGTAGATAACTACTAATCAAGCCAAATAGGGAGCTCAAACAACATTCTAGGGATGCTGATGCTACCAAAGTTCCTGCAGAGTACCAAAAGCTACTTGTCCTAATAATTAAGAGTTCTTACAGACCAGTAGTAGACCAAATTACAGAAGATCAATTGTTTTTGTAATTTGGGAAGGGGGGTAGCCAGATAAAAAGTTTAAGAAAAGAAGGGTTAGCAGCAAAAGATAGTAAGAAGAAAAGAATAAAAATCAATCAGCTCCAGAGTCATTTTCAGTCCCATCATCTTCTTCCTCCTCAAGGTTCTCTGAAGCATCTTCTTCATGTTCTTCCTCCTCCTCTTCTTCTTGCTCTTCCTCCTCCCTTCTGCCTCCTCTTCTTCATCATCTTCATCACCAGCAGCATGAGATGACTCACCTTTTCCTCAGAATCCTCTCTCCTGAATACCAGCCTTGTCAAGGCGAACCTCAACTCTTGTAGGATTCCTGAAGAGCAGTGCAAAGCTGAGTAAGCACTATTCAGCATATTCTGCATCATCTGATTCTGGTCACTCAACTGCTTCACCAAGGCATAAGTAGCCTGAACTGATTCCGTACTGGTCCCTTCACCAATAGCATCACCCTTTGCTGCACTTTTCATTTTCAGAACACCACCTGCATATGACATGCCCTTCTGACCTATAATCTGATTCGTAAGGTGAGACATGGTGCCATAGTCTCCCACCATATAATTTTCCAATGAGTGAACACTAAGGTCAGCCATCCTCCATAGGGCAGTGCATGCTTGGCCTTTTCCACACAGCAGATCATGTGACCCAAATCATAGCAGGGAGATTGACTGGAATATTTCCATGAGACAGTAAATAAGAACACTATCCATCAACCGAACACTCATGCGGCTTGTGCTCTGGAAACACAATCTTTGAGGCTATGGTATGAAAGATCCTCATGATTGGCTCCCTTAATGGCCAATGGTGTATCCCTGCTTAGGGTCAGGAGGACCAGTGAACAACCTGGTCTGGATCTGTTCTGCTGTGAGGCCTTTAACTGTGGGCCAGTTCTCCCTTGAGTACTCATCCAGTCCCTTGTGGGGACTTTGAGAATTTCAGCCAAACTCTTCTCAGATAAATTAATGGGAGTGCCCTTAACAAAAGCAAAGTAGGACCCATCGTCCTTAGTATGCAGGTGTTCATAAAATTCCTCAACCAAAGGCATAAACACATCAAGTTCTTTGGCAAATAACACAGACCATTTCTGAAAATCTAGGGCTTCCTTAACCTCATGCAAGAATTTCTGATAACCTAACTCTTTGCAACAGAAAACTCAACCAGTATAGACCTATCCCTCAAATCATACAAAGGCGCAGGGTAATAGACTTACTTTTCTTGGGTTTAGAACCCTCAGAGCAGCAGTAGCAGGCACCTTCCTCTTTTTGTCAGCAGGGACCGGTCTGATTCTGGTTCCTGCTCCATGATCTCCTTGCCTTTGGAAGATTCAGCACTCTCCTAGCAACCGTCTTTATCCTAGGCCCTTGCTGCACAGCCTTAACACCCTCCTTCTTAGAAACTTCCCCCTCAACATCAGCATCTTCCTTCTTCTTTAATTTCTCCACTGGTTTGGGTGAGATTGTAGGGGTAGAGATTTTGGACTTGGTGGTTTTGACTGGCGGTTTTGTGGGAATGGGTTTGGTAACCGTCTTCTCAACAGACTTAACCGCTTTTGATGGCGGTTTCTTGGCGGCAACCTTCTTTGCCTTTTCAACTACAACATCCTCCTTCTCAACTTCTTCTTCCTCCAACTCCTGATTTTCGTTCTGACTACCCACCGGCTCCGACTCCTTTTCAGATTCTGACTCCTCTATCTTCTCCGACTCCTCTGGCTTAGACTCCTAACCGGTTTTGGAGAGGGAGCCTTTGATTTTGGTGTGACAGGTTTTTGGGAGTGGTGGTTTTTGTAATTTTGGGAGTAGTGTTTGGTGTTTTGGCGGTTGATTTGAAGTAACGCTTTTGTGGTGGTAGATTTTGTGGTGATTTTGGTGTTGTTGATTTTGAGTGTGGATTTTGCAGGCTGGCTTCTTTGAAGACCTCCGTATCAGAGGTGCTTCTTCCTCTTCTTCAACTCTTCTTCTACAACGGATCAACCACTTCCTTTGCTTGCTTTGTTTCAATTTCAGGAGATTCTTCAACCTCCTTTTCGACCAACCTTGAACTCCTTCTTTTTGACATGATGAGACTGAATTTACTCTGTTGTGAGCACTTGAGAACAAGAAAAGAAAACTTGAACAATTTGTGTTTCAAGAATTCGAGAAAGAAAGGAGTAGAAGAAAGTAGGGTTTGATCGAAAGAGAGTACGCAACTAAAGAAAAAAAATCAGGAAAATATGTGATCAAAGATAATGACAGAGAAATAAGGAAGGTATGATCACATGCAAGAATATATTAGAAGGTAAGAAAAAAAAATCAAACGGATATATCCGTCTTCGCAAACTGCAGTTGCCTTAATTACAACCGTCACTTCATTTATTTTCCTAATTTGAAATTTGAAAAATAAACCAAGTATTCAGAGAATAACCGCCTCAAGAATCTGGTTCCCAAGTGGTCTGCAACTGGTCTGTGCCAACTTACCTTTTAAGACTTATGCTTAAGTACCCAAGTACTAAGATGATCAGTTCAGCATCGCATAAGAACTTTGTAAGCCCTAAAAAGCAAAAGAAATGTACAGAAGAAAAAGAAATATATACACAAATGACATCATTTGACTAGCCAAAGGGACAAGTCAAGACCTAAGAGCTCATTGTCTAATCTTAATCATACCCAACAAGGTACGAAGCTTGATGAACACTTCTCTGCTCAAAGGTTTTGTAAATATGTCAGCTAGTTGATCTTCTGACCTGCAAAACTCCAACTCAACATTACCTTTTTCAACATTGTCCCTTAGAAAATGATGCCTAATCTCAATATGCTTGGTTTTAGAATGCTGGACAGGATTTTTCGAAATATTGATTGCACTTGTGTTATCACATAAAATCGGAACACTTCCGAAACAGACCCCAAAATCCTTTAGTTGTGACTTTATCCACAAGAGTTGAGCACAGCACAAAGCAGCAGCAATGTACTCAGACTCAGCTGTGGATAATGCTACAGAATTTTGTTTCTTAGATCCCCATGAAATGAGACAAGAACCTAAGAAGTGGGCCATTCCAGAAGTACTCTTCCTGTCCACAATAAAACCAGCAAAGTCAGCATCTGTTATCCAATGAGGCTCATGCTGCTCCCTTTGGATACCACAAACACAAATCATCAGTTCCATTGAGATATCTAAGAATCCTTTTAACAGCCTTTAGGTGAGATTCTTTAGGGTTGCTTTGAAATCTCGCACACAACCCTACTGAAAACACTATATCTGGCCTACTGGCTGTTAAGTAAAGCAATGAGCCAATCATACCTCTGTATAGCGTCCCTCAACATCCTTTCCCTTCTCATCAAGGCTCAATTTTGTAGAAGTTGGAATAGGTGTTTCATAGGACTTGCTATCTTGCAGACCATACCTCTTCAGCAGCTCCTTGAGGTATTTCTGTTGATGGATCATGATTCCATCTTTGGTTTGCTTGATTTGAAGACCAAGGAAGAATCCAAGCTCTCCCATCATACTCATCTCAAATTCGCTCTTCATCAAATCTGCAAACTCTTTACACAAATCAGGATTAGTAGCTCCAAACAAAATATCATCAACATATATTTGGACCACTAACAGATCAGTTCCCCTTTCTTTCAAGAATAGTGTCTTGTCAACTGATCCTCTCTTATAACCATTTTCTAAAAGAAAACTGGAAAGTCTCTCATACCAAGCTCTGGAGCTTGTTTGAGACCATAGAGAGCTTTATCGAGTTTAAAAACATGATTTGGCAAATCACTATCCTCAAAGCCAGGGGGCTGCTTTACATAAACATCTTCTTTCAAATAGCCATTAAGAAAGGTTGTCTTAACGTCCATTTGAAAGAGTTTAAAATTCATTTGAGCAGCAAAGCAATTAATATCCTGATAGCTTCAAGCCTGGCTACTGGAGCAAAGGTTTCATCATAATCAATTCCTTCCTGTTGATTAAACCCTTGAACCACTAGCCTAGCTTTGTTTCTGACTATAATTCCTGAATCGTCCAATTTGTTCCTGAAAACCATTTAGTTCCAATAACAGAATATTCTGCGTCCTAGGTTCAAGATGCCATACTTGATTTCTCTCAAACTGATTGAGTTCATCTTGCATGGCTAAAACCCAATCTGGATCCGTTAAAGCAACCTTATAGTCAGTAGGTTCAACACTTGATAAGAAGGAATAGAATGCACAAAAGTTTTGCAAAGTAGAATTCCTTGTTAATGTCACTAATGATTAGATCAGTGGGGTGAGAGGACTTGTACTTAAAAGATTTGTTCATATCAAGGTTTGCATTTGTGCCTTCTAATGTTGAACCTGTTCCTGTACTGGTTCCCCCTTCTCATTGTTGTTTTGAGCAGGTGAACCAGTTTCCATAGTGGTCTCATTTGCATCATCTTCATGTGGATGAGCATCTGAGTCACTATCTCCTTCCCTTACCTCTTGAGCTACCTGATTCTGTGCTGACCAGACTCTTCCTCTCTATGAGAGTTGTGTGGTGACCTGGTTCAGCACCTTCTCATCCTTAGCTCCTGTAAAGTTCAGCATACCAATTTCGAACTCATCAGCATCTTCAACCTGCACATGCTTGCTGAACATGTTAGTCTCATCAAACAAGACATGGATACTTTCTTCAACACACAAGGTTCTTTTATTGAAAACTTTGTATGCCTTGCTGTGTGAAGAGTATCCAACGAAAACAGCCTCATCACTCCTAGGATCAAACTTGTCCAAACTTGATTTACCATTGTTGTGTACAAAACATTTGCACCCAAAAATACGTAAATGTGTGATGTTTGGTTTTCTTCCCCTAAGGAGCTCATAAGGTGTTTTCTTCAGTAAAGGTCTCAACATTCTCTTTCAAAATATAACACGCAGTACTCACAGCCTCAGCCCAGAAGTTTCGAGGAAGACCACTCTCTAGAAGCATTGTTCTTGCCTTTCTTCTAGAGTGCGATTTTTCCTTTCAACCACTCCATTTTGTTGTGGAGTTCTGGAGCTGAAAAATTGTGAGATACACCATGATCATTACAGTAGGTTACGAAGCTGACATTGTCAAATTCAGAACCATGATCAGACCGGATAGAGACCAGTTGATGACTAATCTTGTTTTGGACTTGTTTTACCAGAATTTCAAATTCTTCAAAAGTTTCATTTTTAAACTTCAAAAAGATTGTCCAAGTGAAACGAGAATAATCATCAACTAACACAAACACATAACTATGACCATTTCGACTTTGCACGCGCATGGGCCCACACAAGTCCATGTGTACAAGTTCGAAAGGTCTAGTTGTGCTTACAAACTTCTTTGGCTGAAAAGAGACTTGACATGTTTACATTTAGCACATTCATGACAAATATGATCTGCAGCAAACTTGATGTTAGGTAAACCTGTCACCAAGTCTTGAGATCTCAGTTTATTTAGTAAAGAAAAACTCACATGTCCAAGTCTTTATGCCACAGCCAATGATCATCCTTTATAACACTAAGACAAGTGGCACTGGTCTTTGGAATCTGACTTAAAAATGTTATGTAAACATTGTTATGTCGAAATCCCTTGCAGACCAGTTCCCTTGTTTCATGTTGACATATGACAAAGATTGGTTTCAAATTCAACATGTTTCCTTTGTCACATAGTTGAGAAATGCTCAAGAGGTTATGTTTCAAACCTTCTACATATAAACATCATTAATCGCTTGAGAAAGTGTCTTACCAACTTTACTATACCTTTAATCAAACCTTTGCTATTGTCTCCAAAGGTGACACTTCCTCCTTCATAGGCTACGAGTGAGAAAATTGACTTTTATCTCCTGACATGTGTCTCGAGCAACCACTGTCCAAATACCAGTATGGTCTTGCTCTCACTCTAACCTGCACAAAAAATCAAGGTTTAGTTTTAGGAACCCAGACTTTCTTGGGTTCCTTGTCCTTGGCAACTGGTTTGACTCTGTCCTTTCTAACCCAGATTTGTTTTACATTGGTCTTCTTAGTTTTATCATGTTTTCCATTGTTAGACCAATTGTGTGTGTGACCCTTCTGATGAAGGACATTGTGAACATGAGACTGATTTCTTTTAGCATGTTTTTGCTTAGTTCAACAAGTATTAATAACATGACCATTCTTACCGCAGTAGGTACATACGTGCATGTCCTTTGCAAACACGTACTTACCTCTCTTAAATTCGGAAATCCAAGTCTCATCTCTTCCCAACTTTGGTGGCTGTTGGGAACTGGTTCCAGAATATCCTAGGATTACCAGGTTGTGAAGTCAGAATGTTTAAAGTACTCTGAGCATCGAGCAACCTATTCATCTGTCTCAAGCAGTCACTTAAATCCTGTTCTTTGGTTTCAAGTTTCTTAAGTTGAGCTTCATTAAATTCTGCAGCAATGGCAAGATCCAACTTTGCCTTATGAAGCTCATCCTTAAGTTTTGAGACCAGTTCTGGATCTAGTTCAGACGTGGTCACAATGTTCTTGCCTTTTCTTAGTTCATATAATTCGGATTGAAGATCACAGATCTTACCCTCATATTCCAAACATAAGTCTTCCACATCATCAATTAGATAGTTATGAGCCAAGATTAAATCAGAATGTTCTAAAGCAAAGCTTTTCTGTTTGAGTAACTCGAAATTTATACCTTCAACTTCAGCCTCCTTGAGTTTACTAAAACCTCTATCATTATTTTGATAAAAGTCAGTTTTTGAAAAATCTGATTGAGGTCTTAGCATCTCAAGCTCAATGTTCTTCTGATCCAAACTTATTTCAAGCTCTGAAATTTTTTCTTTCAGTTCTGTACAAATAAGTTCAAGTTCAGCATAACGGCTTTCACTTATGTCTAAGTTTCGAGTTACTTCTCTCAACTTCTTTTTGTTAGCTTTATAAGCAGCATTTCCTTTAACATTTTGTTCAATAGCAGAATCAATAAAACCTAGTAACTCATCTGTATCACAATATCTCATTTGTTCTTGCATATTAGAGATAGTTACCTGTTCTTCGTCGGAAGAGCTGCTTCCTGCCATAAGGCACATGTGTCCTTTCTTTCCTAGACTGGTCTGTTTCTGGTCTATGTCTCCAATCCGAACGGTCACACACATTAGGGCTTCATCTTCCTCGCTTTCACCACCTGAATCAGACTCACCCCAGGCGGCTAGCATAACCCTCTTAGTCATTTTCTTCTCTCTTTGTCCTCCTTTATCATTCTTCCATGCTGGACAATCCTTGATCATGTGTCCAGTTTCTCCACATTTGAAGCAACCAGTGCTAGAACTGGTCTTCTTCAAGTTGCCCTTGTTCTTCCAAGACTTCCCCTTGAACTGCGTTCTGAGACTCCTCTCAAACCTCTTAGCCATGAGACCAATATCATCAAGATCTTCATCATTTTCCTCACCCTTCAAAGCTAACCCACGACTTTTGGTTGTGCTTTCCTCCTTTGACTCCACCAACATCTCATGAGTCATTAATGACCTAATAAGTTGTTCCATGGACAATTTCATTAGATCCTTAGCCTCCTGAATAGCAGTCACCTTGGGCAACCATTTACCTGTCAAACTTCTCAAGATCTTTCTCACCAAATCTTCATTAGTAAAGTCTTTTCCAAGAGATTTAAGTTCATTGATAATTGTCATGAAACGAGTAAACATATCTCTTATATTTTCATCTCGGTTCATATCAAAAGTTTCATATTTAGATATAAGCATATCAACTTTAGATCTCCTGACTTCACTAGTGCCTTCATAGGCTAATTCTAAGGTTTCCCATATTTTCTTAGCAGTAGAGCATGCTAATATACGACTTACCTCATTATCAGCAATACCTTGTTGAAGTAGAGACATGGCCTTTGCGTTCTTCTCGAAGGTCTTCAGATCTGTAGTAGTGTACTCGCTCTCCTTCTTCTCTATTCCATCTGAATTGTTAGCCACCTTCCTTGGTCCATTCCTGATGATCATCCAGCACTCATAGTCTGTGCCAATGATCAGATTTCTCATGCAATTCTTCCACCAAGGATAGTTAGTTCCATTGAACTTTGGTAGCCTTGATCCTCCGGGTCCACTGGTCATTTCTTGAGTAGTCATTATGTCCTCCTTCTCTAGGTGTTACCCTTTCAAGAAGTTAGGCTCTGATACCAATTATAAGTGCAAGAGACACTCAAGAGGGGGGGTGAATTGAGTGATTGTCCGAATGTTGCAACTTTTTCGATTATTGTAAGAACAGTAAAGAAGCAGTTCTCTAGCAGCGGAAATAAAAGCAATGAATAAACAATACAAGGATTTAACGAGGTTCGACTTCAACTAAGTCTACGTCCTCCACTCACTCACTCTTTTATTAATCAACTCAGAATAACAAAAGAATTACACTCAATCACTTATGCACCTATGCACAAGATGATTCCCCAACTCCCACCTCTCGAAGTTCGACTCAGCCACCAACTATGATGGTTCAAATGAAATTGATCCCTGATCAACTTCCCCAGCAACCTGAACTCACAGGATGCTCAAATACAACAAGTTTTTCTCTCACGAGCAAAACAGCCTCAAATGCTTAGAATGAGAGTAGTTTAAGATCTATGTGGTATTAGGGTTTATGCTAGGTTTGAGTACTTGAGAGAGAATACTTTTGCTGAGAGAATACTCAAAATTATCGTGCAAAAGCTTAATGTTTGTATGTTAGCAAAACACCTTAAATAAGCCTTTGGTAAGTAAATATTACATGATATTATGTGAGTATACTTTCCTTGGAAGTACGAAAAATAATTCCAAGGAAAATATACTCAGTATAATATCATATAACACACTTACCATATTTAAGAAATCTTGCTCACATATCAAACCATGCATCCGTGTATTTTGAAAATCAATTTTACTCGGAAAGAGAACTTTCCTAAAATACGAATGCATGAAGTAAATCTTAGAGGACTGGTTCAGATCTGTTCCCAGATTGTTCCAATCAACCAAGTTTTACTTGTAGTTGTGTATGACAATTATCCGATGTTTCTTGTCATCCACAACTACCTCATCTCTCTAGTTTCAAACCTTCATAGTGCATAAAACCTTTATACCACTTATATTGCATCTAAGACCTAAAAGCTACAACTTGATCTTGGTCTTCATGCAATTCTTCAAGACTTGGCTTCACTAGCTTTGTCTTTCTATCCATTGAACTCGTACTTTGGCACCTACACATGAAAACAGAAACATGCATGCAATATAGTAGTTCAATGTGGTTTGTCATCATTCAAAACTCAAAATAGGGAACATAACAATCATATATTTCAGGCCTAGTTTTACAATCTTAGTCTGACTCAAGACCATGTTGACTTACCTCAACCTTTTCTTCATCTTCTTTTTCATCAATGTTTGCCATGAGGCAAAGGTTTGCTGTTTCTTCAGTTTGTTGTTCCTCTTCTTCTTCCGTATCTGAGTCTCCCCAAGCAGCTATCATTGCTTTGCGCACGTTTGCCTTAGAGAAAGGTGCCTTGGATTCTTTGTTCCTTTCAGCAAAGCGTTCCTTGTTCCTTTCTTTGGTTTTGTCATTTTCCCAAAGTGGACATTCCTTGATGAAGTGATCTATGCTACCACATTTATGACAAGCAGCTTTGTTAGAAAATTTCTTAGTTTTACCTTTGAAGTTCTCGTTCTTCATGTTCCTATACATCTTTCGAAATTTTCGAACCATGAGGGCTGCTTCTTCTTCTTCTGAGTCTGTATCATCTTCATCATCTGCTTTGAGAGCAATGGATTTTGATGTGGAGCTTTCACCATATTCAGTATCAAGGTGAAGCTCATGAATCATAAGTGACCCTGCTAGTTGTTCTAAGTTGAACTTAGTGAAGTCTTTTGTTTCTTGAAGAGCAGTGACTTTAGCCATCCATCTGTCCTTAGGAAGACTCCTAAGAACCTTTCGAACATGTTCCTCAGATGAAATAAACTTTCCAAGAGAAGCTAACTCATTAATAATGTTAGTAAAACGAGTAAACATATCTCGAATGCTTTCCTTAGTTTTCATGGAGAACAGTTCATATTGATTCATAAGTAAATCAATTTTGGATCTTTTGACTTCATTAGTTCCTTCATGGGTTACTTTTAGTAAATCCCATATTTGCTTTGCGGATTTGCATCCCATGATCCTATTATGTTCATGGGGTCCAAGTCCACAATGCAACAGTTTAATAGCCATGGCATTTACTTCCATCTTTTAAAAATCAGATTTGTCATAATCAGAGAGGGGTTTTAGAGTTACCTCATTTTTGTCATTTATAATTGTGACTTCGAGATCACCAACTTCAATGACTCTCCATACCTGATAGTTTTCAGCTTTGATGAATATCTCCATGCGGTTCTTCCAGTAGTTGTAGTACTTCCCATTGAACATAGGAGGCCTTTGAGTAGAGTAACCTTCCTCAAGTTTCTCGGTGGTATTCATTGTTTCCGGATCTTTTTCTCAATAGGGTTTCCTATCTGTCGTGAGTTCTGGCTCTGATACCAATTGTTATTTCCCTAGGAACACTACAAGAGGGGCGGTGAATTGTATGTGTAGAAATAAACGTAACTTTTTGCGGAAATTAAACTTAAACAAATAAACAAGCTAGAGGAACACAAAGGATTTTTACGAGGAAAAACTTCTTGGGCCCAACAAGAAGAAACAACCTCGACCACTAGGGATTTTAAACTCAACTCTTTCACTAATTAGGCCAAACAACTTTGTTACAATCTAATTCTATTCTCGAGCCACACCTTGAGTTCCTAAACTCAAGTTCCTGAGCCACTGTTCCTTAACAGTAGTTCCTCTCAACTTCACTCGAAGTTTTCTCACTCTTACTAGCTTTACTCAAAGCTTCTCTCTTACAGAACTTCACTCAAAGTCCCCTTACCCTAAAAACCAAAATACAATTGATCGAAATAAGCTTAGTGGAATTGGAGTAAGAAAGCAAAGAACAAATGGCTATTATGAGAGAATGAAGGCACTGACACTTAATTAGTTAAACTCACTTAATTACTTAGTCAGACACACTTTGGAACTTATTTAGACTTCAATATTATAGTGACAAACATATGAACGTGGGAATTAAAATCGAGTTCAGTTAAATCCATTATCCCATGATGTTCCTTCCCTTAAGGAACACGTTCCTTAACATATCCCATGATCCCATGATCTCTTTTTGGACTGGACATGTTTTAGCCACTGCTCCTAAAGATTAGGAGTTCTTGAGCTTTATCCGAAAATCAGTTAACTTTAAAACAGATTTAAAACTAAATTGTAATCTTTAAGAAAATATTATCTTTTAAATAAAATCCTCTTAAAAACCGGATAATTATTTTCTTTTCTTTTTTGAAAAACAAAATCTTTCCTAAAAAGTTTTTCTATTAAAACTGATTTTTACTTAGATAAAAACGGTTTCCTATTATTTACGCATGACTTACTCAACTTCATAATCGAACCATTATACTGCTTCAAGCCTAAGTCTAGTTCCTTTTACATGTTAAGTTCCTTTAACATATTCGTACCTTTAGTTTGTTCCTTACAAAGGAACAAACTCTCATTCTCAAATAAGATTACCAATGTTCCTTACCATCTTTACTTGTTCCTTTTACATGGAACAAAATAAAACGCCTTGCTTTCTCTTCTTGATCTCTGCTCCAGTATCACTTTTGGGAAACATCTTCACTTAGCCTTCGAAATCCTTACTTGACTTCTTCCTTGACTTAGTATTCTCTTTGTTCCTTTCAATGATACCTTAGAAAATCATACACTTAAATAACTCATTAGTTCACTACTTAGTTTGCATCTTTGTTTCTTTGTCATCATCAAAACTAGGGTTCAACAAGACCAATATGGACGTGTGAGGGGCGTAGGAGGTGTCTGCCTCGGGGTGAGAAAGGTGTATGGTGATCAATACACCTCTGCGTCAAAATCCAGTGCCTCCAGTGTCAATTCAGCAGCTTCCATAGATGTGGAGGCTATGAAAGCCCAGATTCGGGAGGAGCTTAGAGCGGAGATCACTCAGAATTTCAACGCCATTTTGGCGCAGATGGGCTTACCGACTTTTGGTTCTTTCTCGCAGGGCAGTGTTCCTACGCAGCCTCATCCAGATCCGGAGTTCACGGTAATCATTTAATATCACAACTATTATTCTTAAATATGTTGTTTCATAGACTAACTATGAATAGAGTTTTTTTTAAAAGGAAGAGACACCATGTGAGCTATTAGCTCAAGAGATGGTCATGGCAGTTTCATTGTCGTTGCTTATGGCTCTGCACAGCCCCCTAGGGACCGGGTACGATTGCACAACCAGCGAGTCGCTGATATTCACTATGTGGTCAGCATTTCAGACATCGTGCCCGGTTTCGAAGGTTTACCTCTTCCGCTGCCGAATGCAGAAGTTGGTGTACACTCAGTGACTGATGCCCTTGGCAGTTATGTTTTAGGCCGCTTCATTGGTGCGGTTATCAGATCAGGTACAATGATTAACATAATTTATAATAGTTTTCTTTTATAGTTCCTATATATGATTGTCAGTAATATCTTTTAATTTAACTAATTACTAGGATTCGGTAAGGCCGACAAGAAGGTAGCTTCACCTCAGGAAGGTCGACGTGCCCAAGTGGAGAAAGTAAATGTTTCTACGGCAAAGTCTCCACTCATTACGGAGATCGAGGTGGTGCACGCCTTACTCAACCTGCTTTTGGCTACATGAGTGCGCTAGCGATGTAGACGATGAAGCAATGATTGAGATTAAGTTGTCGCACCGCCAATTCCACTATTTGAGGATTCATCGACCTTCATTTCTAAGGTTGATATTAAAGAATTCTTACTTGAGGAAGAGTTGAATGTTTCCATGATACAAACATTCATGAGGTAATACTTTATTAGTATATAAATTAATAAATATACATATATGCCTTAATTAAGTAGTATTCAATCCAACAATAACTCTCTATATAAGTTTTATTTTAATCAATATGATTTCTCAGGCATTATATAATGATTTGAGGCCATCTCGTGAGCCAATGTTTGGTTGGTTATGTCAAGCTTAGTACGATCACAGTTGCGTACAAAACCAAAAGGAGGTGAAAGAATATCTCAAGGATTCTTTGCAAGGTTCTCGTCTTGGATATAAGATCATTCTTTTTCCTTACATTGAATCGTATGCTTCTTAAACTCACTTATTACTTTAATTAAATTGACATATTAGTTGTTCTACGATAATAATAACATTTTTATTGTTGTAGGAACCATTGGACACTGATTGCAATATGTTTGTCACGTAACGAAGTCTACCACTTTGATTCTTTGCGTAAAGAAACAATACGGTCCTTACTAGTCAGATCATTGTTAAATAGGTAGCCTAATCGAAACTCAATATATGCACACTTATTAATATTAAATGTACATCTAATCTTATAACAATGTATTGATGTAGTTGACGGGGTTATTGCATCTGGACTTCGACAACCAAAAACCCTCTGTTTGGATTAGTCGAGTAACATGAGTAATTTTTGCATCCTTTTATAGAAACACATAATACACATCTAACATGTCATTTATTGCATCTTTGGTGAATTTTAGTGTCCGGTACAAGTAGGTGGCTGTGGGTTACGTCATGAGGTTCATGCTCGATATCGTCAACCATTGCAAAGATGTTGGTGATCTTCGAAAGGTATGTAACTTTTAGGTTTCCAATTGTTGTTTGTTGCATTTACGGCCTATTTTCGCCTTTTCGCTCCCAAAATGTAGTTATGAAGTGATTTAACCCCAAATTCTCTTTGAACATATATATGGCATATAACTAGTATGTAGAATTCTTAGGCTTGCTATTTGTTTGTTGCATTTCGGGAACGAAAAGGCCATTTCCGGCCTATTTTGGCCTTTTCACTCCCAAAATGTACTTATCAAGTGATTTAACCCCAAATGTTTTTTGAACATGATTATATGAGGCATAATATAACTAATATGTAGATTATTAGGCTTGCATATGTTGTTGGTTGCATTTCGAGAACGAAAAGGCCATTTTCTGGCCTATTTTGGCCTTTTCGCTCCCAAAATGTACTTATGAAGTGATTTAACCCCAAATTCTCTTTGAACATGATTATATGAGGCATAATATAACTAGTATGTAGATTCTTAGGCTTGCATTTGTTGTTGGTTGCATTTCGGGAACGAAAAGGCCTTTTCCGACCTATTTTGGTCGTTTCGCTCCCAAAATGTACTTATCAAATCATTTAACCCCAAATTTTCTTTGAGCATGATTATATGAGATATATTATAACTAGTGTGTAGACTTTTAGGCTTGCATTTGATTTTGATTGAATTTCGGGAAGGTATATGTCATTTTTAGAAGTACTAACTACGGGAAAATGATTGAATTCTTATATATGTGTTTATTCCTTGGTTATTTTGCAAGGTTTATGCGAATTCCACACCACGTTTGAGGAACTTCACCAAAGAAGAAATTGATGAGGTTCGGGATAAGTTGGCGTCCCACATTACCGATGATTGCATAGGATGAGATTTAGCTCGAATGTACTAGTTTCTATCAATCCTATGTACATTTTTTACATTATTAAATATATTTGAAGTTAATTATTACCATTCTCCACTTGTCATATATTATCGTATTGCAATTTGCAATTTTTTTTGTCCAACGGAGGTTTTGGGTGGGGTGGGGTGGTGGGGGGGGGGGGGGGTGGTAGGGGATGATGGGGTGTGGCATGGGTGTGGCTGGGGATTGTGGGGGTGGGTGCAGTTGGGGTGGGTGCAGTGGGGCAGGGGGTGGGTGCAGTGGGGTGGGTGCTGGAAAGGGGGCAGTGGGGGTGAGGGCTGGGAGGGGGCAGTGGGGGTGGGGGGGTGGGTTGCAGTGAGTGTGGGCAGTGGGGCGTGGGAGTGGAGGGTGTGGGTGGGTGAGCAGTGGGGTGTGAGGGTGGGAGGGGTGGGAGGGTGGTGATGTGGGCAGGGGTGGGTGTGACGGTGGGCTGCTGTGATGCTGTTGTGTGCAGGAGCAGGAGCAGGCAAAAAAAAAATTCAGTGAAGGGCTGCGCTAGTTTCAACTAGCACAACCCTTCGAAAGCGCAGCCCTTCATAGTAGCATGGCTCCTGGAGCCAGCAGCCCTTCAAGCTTAGAAGGGTTGCGCTTGTTGAAAAAGCGCAGCCCTTCAAGCTTAGAAGGGCTGCGCTAGTTAAGAAGGCGCAGCCCTTTAAGCTTAGAAGGGTTGCGCTTTTTAGTAAAACGCACAACCCTTCGAAGCTTGAAGGGATGCGCTTAATTAGCGCAGCCCTACTTGAAAAGTGAAGGGCTGCCATTGAAAGGGCTGCTGTGAAAAAGCGCAGCCTTACAGGCCATTTTCAGCACTGCCCTTCTGCATTTTTCCACTAGTGTAAAACTACAAAATCAATATGGGTATCATTGGAGAAAACATATGGTGGTGATGATGCAAGGGAAAAAGAAATATGTAACTAGAAATTGGTTGAACTTCAAATTGGTAGATAGTAAGCCAATTATGGATCAAGTTCATGAATATGAAAATCTAGTTGCTGAAGTTCTTGCTGAAGGGATGAAGATGTGTGAAATACTTCAGGCTAATGTTCTGATTGAAAAACTGCCTGAATCATGGAACGACTATCATAATCACTTGAAACACAAGAAAAAGGATATGACTCTGGAAGAATTAATTGGGCACATGAAAATTGAAGAGGCTAATAGATTAAAAGATTCAATAGCCCCAACTGCAAATAATCTAGTTGTAAAGGCTAATCTAATTGAAGCTGGAACTGGCTCTGAGTCGGGTTCGGGGAAGCCAAGAAGAGATTCCAAAAGGTTCATGGGGAAGAATCAAAAGTCCCTTAACAAGGGAAATTTCAAGCATAATGGGAATTTGAGAAAAAACTGGGCTGCTGTTACACCTGTGGCAAGTCGGGTCACTATGCTTCGGTCTGTCCGACCAAAAGGAAAGGCAATAGTTCAGGCTCGAAAGATCAAGACAAAGGGCAAGCAAATATCGCAGAGGCAGATGAGCTTATTGTGGCAATGGTTTCAAAGGTTAATCTGGTGGAGAACATTTCTGAGTGGATAGTAGACACGGGAGCCTCTCGTCAGTTCTGTGCAAACAAGGAGCTGTTTGTGGAATTTGAAGAGATGGATGGAATTCACCAAGTCTATATGGGAAATGACAGCAAATCTCAAGTGCTCGGAAAAGGAAAAGTTCTCTTGAAGCTAACATCCGGGAAATCATTACCTCTCCTTAATGTTTTGTATGTCCCCTCCCTTCGTAGAAATTACTTTTTGATGCTAATAATCTATTGTTGACTCGCAATAACGAGTTTGTTGGGAAGGGATATCTTAGTTCTGGTTTGTTTGTTTTGGACATTGTAACTCCTGTTTCAATGAAAAAGATTTCTTCTTCTGCTTATATTGCCGAGTCTGTAAAGTTGTGGCATTGTCGTTTGGGTTATGTGGGGGTTGGTTCAATTAATCGTCTTCAGAAAATGAACTTATTGCATGATGTGATTGATGAGGGGCCCAACAAGTGTGAAATATGTGCTGAAGCAAAATTTGTTAGAAAGCCTTTCGAACCAGTTACTTATAGAGTGTCTGAACTATTAGAACTAATTCACACCGATCTGGCAGACTTTAAGAGCCTTGAAAGTCCAGGTGGTAAAAAATATTATATTACCTTTGTAGATGATTGTTGAAGATACTGTAGAGTTTTCCTGTTAAAGTCTAAGGATGAGGCTGAACAAAAATTCTTGGTGTATAAGGCAGAAGTCGAAAATCAACTAGACTGAAAAATTAAAAGGCTTCGGTCTGATCGCGGAGGGGAATATGGGTCCGATTTTCTTAAGAACCTATGTGAGAAAGAGGGCATAATTTATGAGGTCTCTGCACCATATACCCTCCGGCAGAATGGTATAGCTGAAAGGAAGAATAGAACCTTGAAGGAAATGATGAATGCAATGCTTTTATCTTCTGGTCTCCCTGATAATTTATGGGGGGGAGCTATCCTGTCTGCAAATTATATTTTGAACAGGGTATCACACAAGAAATTAGACATGACTTCATTTGACCTATGGAAAGGTTTTGTACCAAATCTAAAATTCATGAAAGTGTGGGGATGCCTAGCTAAGGTGGGTTTGCCATCGTTCAAAAGGACTACAATAAGAGCAAGAACATTTGATGCTGATTTTATTGGCTATGCTGAAAAATAGTGCTGCCTATAGATTTATGAGGTTGGATGCATGACAAGTTTGTGTGTGAAGCTTGTGATGCTACATTCTTTGAAGATGTATTCCCTTTGAAGAAAAATGGACATAGTGAAAATACTCCCATTGTGGGGGTACAGGCTAGAAATGCATGCCCTTTGGTAAATTCCAATGAGATAGGTCAGTCGGATGAGCCTAGGAGAAGTAAGAGGCAAAGGGTGGAATCAAGTTTTGTCCGGACTTCATTTCATCGTTTATGTCCGAGTTTGAACCTTCAGATGTTATGGATATGTTATTATTTATGGTGGATGAGGATCCCAAGACATTTGAGGAAGCCATGAGTTCCATGGATGCTAGTTTGCGCAACAAGGGAGGGGAGGTGGTGGTGACGGGGTAAGGGAAGGGGGGTCAGCAGGGGAAGGGAAGGGGGGTCAGTGGGGGAAGGGGAGGAAAGGAGGTCAGCGGGGATAGGGGAGAGGTGGTGGTGGTGACGAGGTGGTGGTGACGGGGGTAAGGGGTGGGGGAGGGGTAGTTAGGGTTAGGGGTAGTGTATTAGATTAGGGTCAGGGTTAGGGTTAGGATTAGGGTTAGATTTAGGTTAGTTAATTAGGGTTAGAGGGGGATTAGGGGTTAATGACTAACGGAGTTAAACTCCGTTAGTCATTAAGGATAAGTGGATGTATTTTTCAAAACCGGGGGTATATGGTGAATTTCAAAAGTTGAAAGGGTATATGGTGCAAAAAAAAAATTGTGAGGGGAATATGGTGAAAAAACCGTAATTTCTATAATGTAAAAATAAGCTAATATAATGTTTGACATATAATCTACAAAAAATAATGTCTACCAAGTTATGCTAAGTTCAAATACGGTGTATGGCGAAAGAGATGCCCCTGTAGAGAGCGGTGGCTTCAGTCACAAAAATCGATGAAGTGTCAAGGTTGTAGGACATGGCATGCATGGCACGACCCTGATGATCTGTAATGATGAAACCAGCTGCTGCAGAGGCCTTCTTTACGGAACCATCGAAGTTGAGTTTGAGGAAGTTAGGTGGCGACGGACTCCAAGCGACCAGGATGGATTGATGATGGGGGGGAGAGGGAGGGGGATAATGCTCTCGTGAAAGGAGAGCCTCGAGAATGGAGCTGATCAATAAGAGTCCTAGTCTCCATTGAAAGTTGTTAAATTTGGCTCGTTGCAAATCCCTGCTATGACACCATGATTCACTGGAGAAAATTATTGCATTTCGTTCTTTCCAAATACTCCATAAGAGGAAAACAATTTTGGTGATGGAAGTATGAGATTTGGGGGACTAAAGAGAAGAGAGAAGTCTTTGCGGATAAGTTGGGAAAGAGAAATGTAGCCAGTCTTTAGTATGAGGTGAGAGCCATAAGGACACATGTAGTTCACATTCGATAAAGAGGTGATCTATGGATTTACTATTCTTATTGCAGATAAGGCACAAGTCGGAGCGAATAATGTTGCGCTTGTTGAGTGTGCTACGCACACCGAGGTTGTTGTGGCATAATAATTGCCATAAAAAGATTTGAAGTTTAGGAGGGGTATCTAACTTCCAGATCCATTTGAAAGGCCACGGAGGATAAAGAGGAATGTTGTGAGCTAGCCAAGTTTGCAGATTTAACTGAAAAATTGCCAGAAGGCGTAGGGCCCCAGATCGGGCAGTCTTTCAAATCCGAGATTGGGTGGATTCCTTTTATTATGGAAAGTATATGTGGTGGGACAATTTGTTGGAGGCGGTGGATGTCCTAAGTCTGATCGGCCTTAATGAAGCTAGCCACTTTAAGGTTTAAGTCGATAATGTTGCGGTTGGCATTGATAGTTGTAGCAAGATCCCCGTTAAGGACCCAGTTGTCTACCCATAACAAGGTATCCTAGCCATTACCGATTTTCCATCTAATTCCTTTTCTCAGTATATCGCGCTGTGCTAGGATATTTTTTCCAAATAGTAGAAACAGTAGGTTTAAGTTTATAGTCAAAGAAAGAGTAGTGGTGGAGGTACTTTTCTTTGATTAGTTTTGCCCATAGCACTACAAAAAAAACTACATGTAGAGGCAATCCAAAATTGCATCTAAATATATATTTGTAGCCTCTAATGGTGTTTAGAAACAATTTTTTGGTTGCCTCTAATTAGTCCGTCGCTAATTATAGGTTACCCGTAATGCCATGTTTTAGAGGCAAACAAGTTATGGTGCTGCTAAAGACTCTTATGTTTAGAGACAACCATATGTCTGTCGCTAATAATAGGTTGCCCCTAATGCCACCTTTTTGGGGAACACAAGTTATGGTGTTACTAAAAGCATTTACGTTTAGAGGCAACCATAAGCTTGTCGCTAATAATAGGTTGCCCCTAATGCCTCCTTTTGAGGCACACAAGTTACAGTGCTGCTAAAGCCTCTTATGTTTAGAGGCACTCATAATTATGTTGCTAATTATAGGTTGCCCCTAATGCCACCTATTTGGGGCACACAAGTTATATTGCTGATAAGACCACTTATATTTAGAGGCACCATAAATCCATCTCTAATTATATGTTGCCTCTAATGCAACCATAAGTTAGTCGCTAAAGGATGTTTTTAGGTGCAACTTTTGACATTTTTATTAAAACTATTAGGGGCAACTACACATTTTACAGTTTAAGATTTATAAAGTAATACATATATATGCTATATTAATACTAAAAGTAAACAAACAAAATAATTTAATGAATCAGTAAAAAGTTACTATATAGATAAAAAATAATTGTCATTTATATAAACACCTTAATCAACTAACATGTCTCGTTGGTTGTTCACAATTGTTACAGTAAAAAGAAATTGGAAACTAAAAGAGAGAAAAAAAAAAAGATATCTAATAGTTTGAATAGTGTCATTCCATTTTTTAATTGCCTCAGTCTTTGTTAGTGTCATGCTATTTTCTTCCTCATATTATTCTTCAATTGTTTGAATAGTAAGATTCCACAATCACCTGCAACACATGCATATAGTAAATATTAGTTTAATAACAAATATTAGTTTAACAAAGTTGTAATAACTTGTACAAAAATTGGCTTAGCCTGTAGTAGTAGCACGCAATGGCACGACAACTTGCACCGAAAACAGCTAAAAAGCATAGCAACCGCTGCAATAACACGAGATTAAGTAGATGAAAGATAAAGTATAAATACTGAAACAAACAAGAAACAGTTATGTAACTGATGGAAAACCTGGGTCCTTGATATCCTCAGAGAATTTTGTACGAGTCCTTAAAATTCGTTCACGAGCACAAATCGCTGAAAAATATGGAATCTCTGCACTCATCTCCATCAGTGGCTTAACAAGCAAGTTCAATAAATGAAAATTCAATGGCTTTTGATTCGTTAAAGTAGCAAAGTACTGCATAAGAAGACCATAGCAAACCTGAAAAGAAACAGCACCACCATATGTGAGCTTCCTGAGAAGCAGCTGAAGCAACCCATATAGACAAAAACTCACAATAAATCAAGAATCAACAAAATTACTGCATTATATTTTCATGACCATTATTCATAATTTCAAATACTGCAAATATTCATTATAGAAGTAGACACAACAAGCTAAACGGCTAGAATGAAAATTTTCAAAATTTTCATACTTGTATTTTCTTCCGGTTTTCTGCAGTAAGAGCAATAGCGTTGTATATGCGGATTCTCCTGATTGCCTCAATTATATCTTCATTAGAATGGTCTTGAAACAGAGCATAATAAACCCAGAAAATCGAAATAATTGAATACTAAATTCCTAGAAAAACCGAAATTTATAAATCCATCAATTCACTTCAAACCTAGAATCGATCCAACCCAAATCCCACATAATAAACCCAGTAAATTCGAACCAATTTTTCCCAAAAAAATCGATCCAAATTTTCCCAAAATAAAGCCAGAAAATTCGAACAAATTTTTCCCATAATAAAGCCAGAAAATTCGAACAAATGAGTTTGAGAGATTGATGGTTAGATTTTGATCCTTCTTAATTTAAAGGGTTCTAATTCATGATCCATGATATTATTTCTTGACCAATAGGAAAATAGAATTCTCTAACACATGGATTGATGACCTAGGACACATGATTGATAATCTTATATTCTTATAAGTTATAATCTTACTAATTATTGTCTTGATTTAGTAACTTACTAACTTTAAATTGAAATTTTGGTTATTTTTATTGAAATTATTATGATTACGATTTAAGTCATATCATGTATTAATTAGCATATTATTATTATTATTATTATTATTATTATTATTATTATTATTATTATTATTATTATTATTATTATTATTATTATTATTATTGTTGTTGTTGTTGTTGTTGTTGTTGTTGTTGTTGTTGTTGTTGTTGTTGTTGTTGTTGTTGTTGTTATCATGTTATTTTATTATTATTATTATTTCGAATCGTAATGCGTACCATAATCGAGTCATTCATATTTTATATAAATATAGTAATTGATCGTATATTCGTAGTTAATATATAATTTTCATTTTATTATCGGTAGTTATACTATTAGAACATATTAAGAGTTGGTACTCCTCATACTCGTTAATAATCAATCACATATTAGCTAGAATGGTTCCAATATTGTAATCGTCCTAATATATATAACATAGTTTCTTTATAGTCACATATATATACAAAGTTAAGACGATACCATAAATACTATATTTAGTAACTAGTAAGTACTCGTTAACAATTAACTTATTGATGTTACTTTTTAATAAGTTATAGTTAGCTTTTATAGGGGATGATGATTTAGGGATATAATTTATTATTATTAGTATTGTGCAACATATGAACCCTCGTTATAATCACGTAGGCCTCATATGAACCGTCGTTGTAAATATATGAATGTATGATTATCATTTGTTATAGTATTTTATTGTTATTGTTATTGTTATTGTTAGTATTCCTCTTCGTATTTGTATTACTATAATAATAAATCTCTTATATGAAGTTTGGAATTGATCTTTTACTCGTTATTATGTCGTTGGTTATAATATATAATATTAAAATAAACATATGAAGAGTCGCTCTTCTCCTTTACTCATTAGAGTGATTTTACGCAATTGATTAGTCGAAATAAGAGTTGACTAAGAGAATACACTAGCATCACGAAAATCAATATAGTGTTTTTATTGATTTTTCGTTATTACCCATATATTTATCACGCACGCACATATGTATATATATGTTGACTATAAAGAAACTACAAGCAGACTTCCTCTATTTGCGCCATCATTGGAGTCGATATTGTACCCATATCGAGTTGTGTTTTGCTAAGATGAATAATCAACTGCGTAAAACCATTCTAATGAGTAAAAAAAGTAGAACGACTCTTCATATGTTTTAATATTATATATTATCCAACTACAATAATAACGAGTAGACGATCAATTCCAAATTCATATAAATGATTTATTATTAAGCATTATGATTGATACATAAGTTTGTAAATAGCTATGATGGTAATGAGAATAATAATACTAATAAACATAAAGCGACAACGATAATAGGTAGAAATACAAATAATAACAGTAATAGTAGCAATAGTAATACAAATAAGAACATGAATACTAACAATAATAATAACAATATAAATACTAATATGTTGAATCATTTTAATATATAAAATTGATATCAAAATAATTGTAAAACCAATCTAATATTCTATTGATTATAAATTAGTATAGCGACAGAACGATATAATAATATTGGAACCATTCTAGCTAATATGTGAATGATTATTAATGAGTATCAACTCTTCATATGCTATAATAGTATAACTGACGATAATAATAACGAGTATTATATATTAACTACGAGTATACGATCAATTATTGATTTATATAAAAATTTAATGACTCGATTATGGTAAGGATTATGATTCGAAATAATAATAATAAAATAACATGATAACAATAACAATTATAATATAAATGATGATGATGATGATGATGATGATGATGATGATGATGATGATGATGATGATGATGATGATGATGATGATGATGATAATAATAATAATAATAATAATATAATAATAATAATAATAATAATAATAATAATAATAATAATAATAATATATTGTTAATTGGTTATTCAATAATTGTTAACTGCCTTTGATTTGTAAAAGAGCAAAAATCTTATTGATCTAATGGTCCAAAATGATCCAATTTCTCCTTCTTTTTCAGAAATTCTTATCTCTCCTTTCTTTCTATCCTAACCATTAGATCTAATCCAACAGTTGAAACAACCCCAAATCAACCCCCTATAAAAACAACTCTAAAATGAAACCCTAAATTTCTATCATTTCTCTCATACTAAACCCAAAACCGGCGACCTCGACCCTCCCTCCACCACCAACCATCTCTTTCGCTCCATTCTCCACCACCACCCACTTTGACAACCACCACACCACCTTACTTAACCACCCCCAAAATTCCAGATCTGGGTTCAAATTAGTGGGTTAACACCACCATCCTTCTATGTCCTTTCATTATCTTCATCAAATATTTCTTCAAAGTATTAAGAAACGTTTTTCTCTCTCCTCGAATTAGGGCTTTGCAGTTCGAATTTGACTTTTGGTGGTTTGTTTTGTTAGGTTAAGGCGGTGTCGGCGGTGTCTATGGTGGTCGGGTTCATGGTGGTGAGGGCGTTCTGTGGTGGTGGTTAGTGTTTTACGCGGTTCTGTGGTGTCGATCTTCGCTCGTCGCTCGTCGATTTCCCTATAACCGGAGCCTTATCGGTGCTGTTCTTGCTGGTTGTTCCGTATCCCATTTCCTCTCTCTTGCGGTTTCGTCTGCCTCCAACATTGATGTTCGGCGCGCCGCCGCGAGGTGTGCAACTACTGATGGCCTGCTATCGCCGTGAAGTCTGCATTTTCCTTGTTGTTGCTCAATTTTTAGTTAGCTTAGAAATTAGGTCATTGTGATTGCCTGATTGGTCAGGCATTAGATCTGTGTATTAAAATGTCGTTCGATTGATCGAGTTTGTTTTTATTTTTCGGTAAAATTCTGTATCAATTTAAATCCTGTTTAGCAATAATTACTATCTTATTTTAGAATTGGAATCAAAGTTATGAATTTGACAATTTTGGAAGGAAGTTGCATTTTTATCTTGAGGATAGTAATATGTGTGAACTGTAAGGGAAAAAAAATATTTGTATTGTTTGAATTAGAATGTAGATGCTATTAATATTGTATTTGAATTCCATAAGTAGTTTTCTTTATTCTTTGTTTTTTATTAAAGGGTTTGGTTAGTTTCAGATTTGGATTCCATAAGTTATTCTAATTTAGTTATTCTAATTGCTTAGTTAATCGGTCCCATCTTCACATGCAGTTCTCGATCATAATTGATAATCAATGTATAATGTTTTGCATTTAATAGGTTATTTTTCTTAATACAATGATTTCTTGATCTTTTTATTTCCTTTGATGTTTTGATTATCTTACAGTTAAGATATGTTGTCTTTCACAATACTCCATCTCGTGACTTTCTCCACCTTGACAATTTATGACAAAGGGGCCACGTACAATATGCTATCTGATTTGTCATACTAGAGTAGAGTGTGCCATTTTCACTAATCTAAACTGATCATTAACTAATATGAATTTGTTAGCCTAAAGTAGACATATCGGACTTGAATTAGGGGCTAATCGAGTTTAGATGCTCACAAGTAGCTTATGTTCGACTCAGTTAAATTATTCAAAGTTCAGCTCAAGTTCACTTGACTTAAATGCAAAATGAGTGGAGTCAAGCAAGACCCAACTCAACTTGATTAACTCATGAGGAGCTCGATAATTATCTTATTAATTTTTTAGTTATGATTTTTTAAAAAGTAGTTACAATTGAGATATTTTTTCTCATACCTTTTTTTAAAAAGAAACATACACTAACTAGTCATAAATGCTGAAAACCTAAACCAAATATTATATTGCTTTTGATCCAATAACCAAAATAAATACGCAAGGGGTGGATCCTCATAAAGAAAATGAAAACAGGTCACGTTTGAGGACTGACCCTCATAGGTCGAACCAGGTTCAAGTCAGGTCAGAATCAGGTTAATCCAGTGGTCAGATCTGTTTCTGACACCACTTCGGTCAGGTCTGGGTAATCCCAGGTTAGGTTTCGATTAGGTCTAGAGACTGACCCTCACAAGTCGAACCAGGTTCAAATTAGGTCAATATCAGGTTGACCCAGCAGTCAGAAGAGTTTTTGACACCACTAACGACAATTCAAGTGACACTAAAAAATATCTTTAAATGCAACAATAATCTATGTGATACTGAAAAAAATGGCTATCGAGACAACTAAATTCATGTGACGTTAAATACATGGCTTTATAGACAACTAACTACAGTTGATGCTGAAAAATGGCTTTAGAGACAACTAAATTCATGTGACGCTAAATACATGGCTTTAGAGACAACTAACTACAGTTGATGCTGAAAAAATGGCTTTAGAGACAACTAAATTCATGTGACGCTAAATACATGGCTTTAGAGACAACTAACTACAGTTGATGCTGAAAAAAATGGCTTTAGAGACAACTAAAGTCATGTGACGCTAAATACATGGCTTTAGAGACAACTAACTACATTTGATGCTTAAAAAAAATGGCTTTAGAGACAATTAAATTCATGTGATGCTAAAAATATGGATTTAGAGACAACCAATATTCATGTGATGTTAAATACATGGTTTTAGAGGCAACCAACATTCATCTGATGCTAAAATGTATCTTTAGAGGCACCAGAATATACTTGACACTAAAAATCATATAATTAGAGGCAACCATGTTTATGTGATGGTAAAAGGGGGTTTTAGAGGCAAGTCGGCCAAATGATGTGCCTCTATAGCCAATTTTTTTTGTAGTGTAGGCTATCATGATTAGAAAGAAGTTGACATCCTAGTTTAGCCAGGAAGGCTTTATTTAAAGGACGGTTTTTCGTAAGCCGAGGCCGCCCTGGCTCTTTGGTTGGCATACTTTATTCCAGCTAATAAGAGGGATACTGTTTTTATCTTTGTTTTGTCGCCAAAAAGATTGTCTATGGATTGTGTCAATTTTTGTACTAAGTTCCATAGGGATGAGAGCTGAGGAGCAGAAGTAAGCTGGAAGAGCTTCAAGATTTGATTGAATAAGAGTTAGTCTCCCTGCTTTGGATAGGAATCCTGCCTCCCATTGTTGGATACGGGTTTGAGTTTTTTCAAGAATGTGGTGGAAATCTCTCTTGAGGGGGCGGAAGGAGGAAAAGAAAACTCAAAGGTAGCGGCCGAGGTGGCCATGAGAATTCATGTTAAAGTGACTAGCAATGGATGCTTTTTTGGAGTTTGGTACTCTTTGAGACAAGACAAGAGATGATTTGTGAAAATTTACTAGTTGACCTGATAAGGCACAGAAGTCATCTAGGATGGCTTTGAGATTGTTGCAAGCTAAGGAGGTGGCTTTGCAAATAACAAAACCATCATCAGCGAACATTAAACACGAAATTCGCGTGCCTCGGGGGGATTAATTTGATGCCAAATTCGGAGTTTGATTTTGCACTCTGGGTTATTAGCTTTTGGATAAGAACATCCATACAAATAATAAAGAGGTAGGGTGAGAGAGGGTCCCCTTGCCTTAGATCTTTTTCCAGCTTGAACCACTTCGTGGTTTCGCCATTTATTTTGACTGAGTAGGAAACATTAGTAACACATTCTTTTATCCAAGAAATCCATTAGGGGGGGGAACCCATGGAGCGTAGGACTTGCCAAAGGAAGTCCCATTCTAGGTGGTCATAAGCTTTTTCCATATCCAGCTTGAGGGCACACCAGCCGACTTTAGAGGACGATTTTTGGAAAATATTCATGATTTCTTGAACAATGAGCAGGTTCTCATGGATGGACCTCTCGGGGGTGAAGGTGTTTTGTAATGGGATAATATTAGATTTAAGAATAGGGCATATTCGCCATCCACCACAACATCCACAACATTCATATTGAAGGGGACAATTTACTAGTTATTAATGCAATCAAAGGCATATGGACAGCTCCTTGGCAAATTCAAACTATCATCACAGACATTCAAAATCTTCTTCGCCAGTTCGACTCTACGCAACTACCTCATGTCTTTCGGGAAGCCAATAGAGCGGCAGATTGGATTGCTAATGTCGGCCACTTAGTTCAGGATTCTTTTTCTATAGATCTGTGTAATGCTCCAACGTTATCTAATATTCTTGTACTGATGCATTAGGTGTTCCCCTCGAGCAGAGGGTCTCCTAATGCTTTTGTTTTCCTTACCTTTATATAAAAAAAAAGTTCAGATACGGTCCAATAATGATTACGAAAGTGTAATAAATGTAGATAAGTTCAAGTAAGATTAAGAAAACCAAAAAATAAAATAATATCATTCATATACTTCCTCCATTCAAAAATAAGTGAAACACTACTTTCTTTTGTTTGAGTTTTTTGAGAGAAGTGTTTCACTTATTTTCAAAATGGATATATTATAAAAAAAAGTAGAAAAAATTATATTGATTTTATCTACCATTTTAATTTGCCCAAGAATATGTGTTGGATAAGATCGTGATTCACATCTAGATATAATTAATATTATTCTACTTAATTGATTTTAACATAGTATGGATCTGTTTAGTTTTAACTTGGATTACACCATAATAAATAAGACATAAACGCATATACACTTATGTTGGATGGTATTGAAAGTAAAAATCATGACCTATTTATTTAAAATATTTTAGATAATGTAACCAATGTTAACAAGGGTGGAAGTACTAAATTGGTTGGATTTGTTTAGATTTTCAACCCGAAATTAGAATGACTTTTCACATTTAACTTTAACATATAGGAAAATATGATATTTTAGCACCATTTAGAGTATAAGTTGGCAAAACGTCAATGAATTCTTCAAATCTTTCTAATATACTAGCAAGTTATTACCTAAACATTGAAGGATATCTAATATTGGACATAAAAAGTCAAATCATTGTTAATTTTATTTTGGGATTTTGAATAAATGGGTTAAAAGATTTGACACTAGACAAGGGTAATCATTTAATTAAACCTTAAAAAGATTAGTAGTTTTTTTTTGGGCCCCCATTCGGGGACCCGTGGTAAGATGAAATACCTCCGGGCTGCCCTCGTACAGGGTCACTCACCCAGAGGCCCAACAATCACCAACCCCCCTCCCCCCTCCCCAACAATATTGAAATTTGCTTCCAGCAAGATTCGAACCTTGGTCTCCCATGTGGGAGATAGGAAGCGATACCATTGGACCCAAGGGTCTTTGGTTAAAAAGATTAGTAGTTGCATGATTGAGTGCAAGTAGTGGTGTGAATTGTGATTTTATATGAGCCTCTTGATGAAGCATTAGGCAAAGCAAAAGCTTATTTAGACAATTTCCTATTTTTTAAAAAGTTGGCCATATGTTCCACCATGACATTAGCTACATTAGTCACTAAACACGCAGGTCATAAGACGATTTAAAAATATATTCTTAATACATATCATGAATAAAAAAAATTTAAATTCCGAGTTGACATTCAAACCATGATTTTAGGAGAAACAACATGAAATCTTAAATTTATGAAACAAAGATTTTTCGTGTATTTTGATGTATTTTTTGTTTGATTTATGTATCTATGGATTTATATATATCACGATCATAAGATTTTTAAAATTTAAAATATTTTAACAAATGATTTTTATATATATCTTTCAATATAGTATTACATTTTATATGCTTTCGACCTTTATATATCTTTAAATATAGTATTACATTCTATATTCTTTCGACTTTTATATATCTTTAAATATAATGTTTTAACAATTATGAATTCAATATATTTGAAATAAAAGCAACTACTTAATAAAAAAAATCATTCCCGTGTATTATGCACGGGTCTAAATCATGTTTACATAAACCTCCCGTGTATTTTTTGCACGGGTGAAAAGCCAGTTAATAAATATAAACAAAATTTCGGAAACCCGAGTTCCCACCCAGGCCATAAACCCATCGCAAAGGCTACACATACACTGGTGTATGTGGGCCACAGCCTACACATACACCTAGTGTATGTGTTACAAGTAAAATTTATACCTTGTGTATGTGTTACTAGTAAAATTTATACCTTGTGTATGTATTACTACTAAAATGTATATTATTACTAAAAATATTACAAACTTACAATGTTCCGACAAATAACTTTATTTTTAATGATTTGTTCTTTTTTTTTGAAATTTTCTTTGTTTAGATTTGTATGAATCCTTTGTTTAAAACTAAAAAAAAAAATTGTAACTTTTTTTTCAGATTATTCATATATTAGCTTCATCTTCACCATTTTTCTACTATTGATTTCCACTAAATTTTCCTCTTGTGTTCAATTATTTAATTTGTTTGTAGAAAAGTAATGTTATATTTCATCCCTACCATGTAATGAAATTTAATTCCAAATATAGTATTTCAAGAGTCCATTTTTGGAAAGACGGTCTCACATTAGTGTTAACATGAGGCCGCTGATGTCATGTTGACATCACACACGTGCATCAAACCAACAGTAGAATTAGTTAAGCGCTTGCACGTATTAGTTATGCTAGCCTTAGATTGCTTCTGAATGAATTAGTTAAGCGCTGAATTATATTAGTTAAGCGCTGGAGTATATTAGTTAAATGGTGGAGTAGATTAGTTATATCATATATTCCAAATTATAATGCATTTTAAAAAACCCTAACTTTAGTATCATACATAAACATTCTCTCTTTCTTCTCTAATCCATCGAGACGTCCTAAAACCTGTATTGTTTTCCTCCTCCATTCTCTGCATACAACCTGCATTGAATGTAGCACCCCGATAATTCTCCCTTTTCAATTTTCAATATAAAACATAGAGAATTACCCAAGCATTATCGCCCGTGTGATAACCTATCGGCTTATTCAAAATTTTGCAACGGAAAACATATAACTAAACTTCATACTTTAATATAATAAATAAGTACTTAAACCACACACACTATAAATGTCTACTTCAAAACCAAACTTAATATAATATGTTCCTACTAAAGTAATAGATATAACAATTTGTTACACAAGCTCTACATTCTTAGATCCTAATGATACAACATCTGCAAACATATAGATGTCAATGCTCTAAAGAATCTGCTCACCAAAATGGATCATCACAGGATCAATAAGGCAAAGTCATGATCAACAATCACAAACAAAGCATGTAACCAACAAAGCTGAGTACTACATAGTATTACTTAAACATTCCTAACATGATACTAATAAATAACGTGTAAGAATAAATAATAATATAACAATATAACATTCTGCAGATAACTTATACTGAACTAAACTTTAATAATCATCTTTTTATTACTTTAATGGAATAGTTATTGGACTGAGTAGTCTTATCTAAACTTGCCTTCACCTAGGAAGACGAAATACGGGCGCGACATCGTATTTTAGAATGACCTGCGATATTGAGGAACCTTTGAAGATAGGAATGGTGATCAATCCATTTCCTAGAAAAAGTCATGGCTCGCTCACCATGTACCCCAACTCCTGATTGTCCAACTCTAAACGTGCACCAGTCTAAAGTTTATTACTATCCAAGTTACACTTTACGTAATTTACAATTTATTCTTTGTTATGACACACAAACAAGTAACACAGAAATATCAAATCAAACATTCACAACTAAACTTCTCTTTTATCTTAGGATTTAATAAGTGACCACACAATTTACAATCCTAGATTACTTCCTTTAATTCCAATCTTTCTTATTTGTTGAACTTAGCCAACAATCAATCTTACCTTTCAAAGGTATAACTCATCAACTTACCAAATAAGGCTCACAGTCCTTATAAAGTAGTGAAATAATACTATAAGGGAACACATGATTCAATCTCAATAATCTATTAATTTCCCCATGTGAATTAATAGCTAAAGTTCTCATCCACATGCTTGTATCAATACTTCCATACAAACATGATAATCAACTCATAATCATATCTCAAAATCAACATGTTTGCACACAGGCATAAAACATGTAAAATCCAATCATACTAAAAATCACATATGAACTTACAAAGTTCCTATACATGATACTACAACTTTTCCTTCTTAAATCATGATACTATATCACATAGCACATAAGTATGTATGTACCTTGTGTAAACAAACTGATAGGCCACCTTTAATCACTTAAAATTTACCTACTGAATAATCTCCGCCTAAAACAATCAATATAAATCAAAGTTAATATATACTCTAAATAAAATCCAACAACTTTAAAATACTTTAAATCCTCTTTAAAAATATTTAAAATTTGTTTTTACCATTAAAACTTCAATTACTTTTAATATCTAGCATAGTACTACTATACTAGTAATTAAAATCCTTAAAACTCCATTATTAAAGCCTTTCTAATATTCCAACAACTTATAAAATTATAAAACTCTATTTAAACATACTTTTTTTGACGAGACTCTTTAAACATACTTAAACATGCTTAAATTCATAATATAAATCAATCTCATAGTTTACAACATGCTACTATGATTTTCCAATATTTAACACCCTAAAAATCCATGCTTTGATAATTAAAAGTCAATCTAAAAATAATAATGCTGAAATTTTATCCTCTTAATACATAATATATATAATCCAAGATTAATCATTAAAGCAGTAAATTAAAATTATTAATCATGATTAATACTAAAATAAAACATAAAAACATGATCTTTTAATTAAAACTTGAGGAGGAAGAAAATAATTCAACCAACAAATCAAAGAACCAAAGAGAACAAGGTGTCGGAAATACAGCAGCAGTGCCGACAAGCAAACAGGCGGTGGCAAGGAGGCTCTTGGTGTTTTTCTGACGTTTCTTGGCGAGGAAGAAAGCGTTACTTGAAGAAGAAAAAAGAGAAATTGAGAGGAAAAGAAAAACAGAAACCCGTGAGGAGAGAGAAAGAATAAGGGGTCAGCTGCTTTGAGGAGAGAGAAATAATTTTTTTTTTGTGTGGTAAAATAATTGGGTCTAAGGTAAATATAAAGAGGCTTTTCCTTTTGGGCTTAGAGAAAGGAGATTGGGTTCCAATAACGTTTGATGATGAATTAGAACTCCTAACATCAATATAAATTCTTTTCCTAATCCACTTAGAATTTGGGTTCCTCGAGCCCATTTAAACTTCTTTTTCAAATCAAATTAGTATTTTAAACATTTTTCAAAGCATGCTTTAATAAAATATTTTAACTTCCTTAAATCCTTAGAATAATTTCATTGACTTTCAAAATGGTCAACATTCTTTAAATAAATAAATCATTTCAACCTAAATTATGTTTAAGTATAAATATATAAATACTAAAATATATTTATAAAATCCATAAAATTACGGGGGATTATATTAGATGTAAGTAAAATATTTAAGCACGAGTTTGCAATGACAATGTCTGCAAACACTTACTTTGTTTTTTTCACCTGATAAGATGTTTATCATATTTGAAGTGAAAGAAGAGTTTGACACATACACATCATAAAGGGTAATATATACTGTCCATTATTAGATGATAACTTGCACTTGCAAAAACTTTGAAAAAACATACCAGATCACTTTTGGTATTGAAAACTTAACTTTTGCATTTGAAAGTTTTAATTTTTTATTTGAAAAATATAACTAATACCTAAATATTATTAGTTATTAATTTATTCGTAATAGTTAAATAATATGAAGTAATATTTATGCTGCTAGGATTGTTGTATTTTTATGCCTTGAGAATCATGCACATGCATTCAATCACGAAAATACTACACAAATATATATGCAAAGGTGGATTAGATATTTAAAGAGGAAAGTGTGGAAAAGAGAAATGAATAGATAAAGCAATGTAACCCCATGATGATATGAAATCGCGAGAAAATGAGTTCTACAATCTCATTCTCAAAAGTCAAGATAATGAAGATGCAAGAAAGGCACTCCAAGAAGTCTACCAAAATACTACTGCAATTATAAACAAAGTCTTAACTACAAAACCAATCGTAGAAGAACGATGCTCATCAAGTACAACTACATTGGTTATTTTATACTCGTATGATTCAAAAACAAAGAGAGAAAGCGTAAGAAAGAAAATTCATTTTGAGAAGACGAAAAAATTAAATCCCAAGAACCAAACTGAAATTGGTACAATAATTACTCCATATGCTAGGTTGTATTAGTTATTTTTTCAGGTTGTCTTTTGTATTTGACATTTTAGATTTGTAAAAAAGTTGTTTCTTCGTTTATATTAGAAACAAAAATAATGCTCAATTAATCTTAACTAATTATAGAACAACACTAACTAATCTCTATTGATAAGCCAAGGGAGGAGGTGTGGTGTCCCCCTTTGAAATGACTAGAGTAACCTCTAATAATTTAAAACAACGTTTTCTTTTTATAAAAAAATAAAAAACAAGAATCACTATAACTTGCCATATAAAATAAGTCAAAATGGAATGTGCAATCATCATTAATACCTTGACAAAATAGATTAAAAGAATCAATTAACGAAATTAATTAAACTATTCAATAAAAGAAGTTAGTGATATATATTCGTATTTACAAAGTTCAACCAATATCGTTTTAACATTTATAATCGTTAAAGAACTATAATAAACCACTGAAAAGGAATAATATATTGAAGCATCGACCAAATTTTTCAGTTACGATATTAAACAGTTAAAAATCGGTCAACTTCAATTTAAAAAAATAATTTCTACCTCAATAATTGAAATTACTACCAAAATAATTTTAGATTGAAAAAACATGTTCATTCGTACATATAACTGCATAAGGTAGTTGACGCACGCATCGCGTGCATATACGACTAGTGTGTTAAATATGTTAACTAAAAAACAATGGAAGTCTACATAAGGATTACCAGCTCTAAACAATTGTGCTAAAATACTCAACTAATTCACCAAAAATATTAACTAATTCACCAAAATATTGTGAGAATTTGTGAGACGCAGCTCGTTTACTAAAAATATATATCTCTTGTGTTGGTTAAATCTCATGTTAAGACTAACGTGATACCGTCTTTTTTAGACTTTGTGGTATTTCAATGATCAATATATTATGTAAATTTAAATATCGTTGAATAACAAAATTGGTTTAAATAATGATAAGTTTGTAATTTTTTTTTAGTAACAATATATATTTTAGTAATAACACATCCAAAATATACATATTTTAATATGTGTATATGATGTATATCGTCTCTCATAAACCCAGAAACCCGAGTGAGAAGTGAGAAGTGAGAAGTGAGCAGCAATCGATGGATGGATTAACACCAACTATACGGGAATATTATCACAACATGTGGAAGCTCCATTCGGAAGCCACCTTTCTGTTTAATACCCAGGTTTAACTTGATAAACTTGGAGTCTTTTATTATTTTACAATAATCATCGTTTATTTTTTGTTCAATTTCAATTGTTTTAATATTTTCCATCTTCAATTGCCAAGAGTAGACTGAGGATGGAAGACAAGCATTAATATTAGAGTCCACTATATTTCACCCTCAAGGAGGAGGCCAACCATCGGATACTGGCTTCATCACTAATCTCAGTTTCCCATCCAAATTTGTTGTGGAAGATGTTAGGTGCAAAGATGGGATTGTAAGTGTGTCATCATTTTTCTTAATTTTGCTGTTTTCGGTCTCAAATTCTATGCTGTTATAACGTGAAAAAATGATTAACGTCTTTCTTTTAGATTTATCATTTTGGTCATGTTGAGAATTCGGAAGGAAATTCATTGGAGTGGAAGGTTGAGAGAGAATCGAAGGTTGAATTGCACGTAGATGAAGCTCGTCGTGATCTCAATTCGAGGTGTGTTTTATGACCCCAATTTTGTCGTTTGTGTTATTATTCATTCATTATAGTATTTGGGCCAATTTTTTTGTTGTTGGTGATAAAAAGAAGAATTCAAATTTCAAATGATACTACTTTTATCATATATTCATATTATAGGTCTATCTATCTCGTATGAGTTCTATGAATTCGGTACCTCTAGAGTTTTAGTAAAACTTTACAAGGTATTGGTGGAAGGGAAAAATTAGAGGTGGATTTTGATGAAAAAAGATGGGGGAGATTTTAAAAAGAGTAATATGAGCCGTTGATTTTTTACTCAATTGTTGATATTACTCAAACTCTACTTTATAGAATTATTTTACAACTCTAGAGGATCCAAAAACGAGTTTTATAACCCGTATTGCTCTCTCATTATAAATTTCTGGTCTAAATCATTTGTAAGGTTTTTTACAAAAATTGATAAGCTAACTTGTGAGAATTTTGAGATAATTACAAAATAGTAAATAATAATGTTCAAATTTCATCCTGAAATCAAAGTTCTAAAAGAACTATAGGCCGATGGGAATTTAAGCACCGGCCAAAAACTAGTTATAACGAAGTACTAAAACAGGATCCAGAGATACATGTAACTCTCTCTTCAAATTTGTTTTTTTTGCCTCATACTCCTTTTTTTTTCTTTTTGTTCTTCATATTTAGGATCTTGATACTATCCATAATTAGACATAATTTTTTAAATTATCCTCAATATATAAGACAAAATATAGGTTTGAGTTGATTTCATCATTTAAGTCAATGACGTTCATTGTCAAAACTAGAAGAACAAAAAGAAACATTGGGGAGTATGTAAGCTTTTTTTGAGAAATAAAATCTTCTATATTTGAGAAAAAAATATACTATTAACAAGAAAACTAACTTTGGTAAGATTTTAAAACAATTAGAAGACTAAAATCACATTGATCCATACAAAAACATTTTCTTCTATTACAACCTGGGAGCTAGTGTACGAGGTTGCGATATTTGGCGGCCTGATTTATGTGCCAAGTATCATACCACATAACAAAACCAAATTATGCCATGTCATTTAGGAAAATCAAAACATAACATGAGAGTTTGAGTAGTAATAGAATACTAGCATTTTGCAAAAACAATACCAAGTACTTCATTATTTTTTAAGTTTTACGCTGGGGTAGCACAAGTTTTGAGGAGAGGAGAGAGATAGAAAGAAATAAAAAAAGGAACTCATATGATGAAGAGAGAGAGAATTGAATGGCGAATAAAGTAATGTAACAGTTAGTTTGAAATGGTCTAAAATGGTAAGTGTAAAATTTAAAAAAGAATGGAGGAAGTACTAAATTTTTACAATAAATTGTGATCATATACCATGTCATAAGAATATTTTATTTAGAAAAGATCCCCTTGTCGTATTATATAATTATATGATAGGCATCTCTATATATCATAATCATAAAGATCAAGTTGCAGCGTGTTAAATTTTGCAGTCACTAAAGAAGCTCAATGTAAATACATGTAAAATATCTAAGGAAGCTAAGAGACATAACTAATAAAGTTTCCTTATCATGGGATGGAAAACATGATATTATGTATGAAAAGTTTCATAAAACTACCTTTTATAACCAACTTTTTTCATAAAACTACCTTTGAACATTCTTCTTTCAGAAAACTACAGTATGTAACAAATTACTTTCAATACACTACTATTTGACCGTTAATGAGGTTTAACCACCAATAATGCGGTCAACACAAAATGCTTTTCTCTCCTCCCCCCTCGTTTCCCACTTATTTCCTCGCTATCCCAGCGGTAGCAACCCTTAAGGCGACAGTCATTTAATGATTGATATCAACAATAAACTTAAGATGGTAGTAGTATATTGAAAGGAATTTGTTATATAAGGTAGTTTTTTGAAAATAAAATTTAAAAGGTAATTTTTTGAAAAAGTTTGTTATAAAAGGTAGTTCTTTGAAATTTTGCCTATTATGTATGATAAGTTTGCCAAACTTCAATCTTAAAGTACTTTAGATAATTTCAAAAAACATGTATATGAAGTCAATCTATTCCTTCTACTTTTGAGTTTAAATAATTTTTTTTAAGATCTAATGTCATGAAATGGCGTACTTTTGCGCATGCTAATAGGTCAAAATAATGAAAGATAAATGCATGAAAATTTAGGCGATTAATCATTTATTTAGATCAGATTGTGCCGGATCATAATCTACTAAAAATTACTCCTTCCGTCCTAGAATACCCTTTACACTTTTCTTTTATATCTATTCTAGAATACTCTTTATACTTCTATTTTTTAAATATGACCCACTATAATTTTACTCATTCTACCTTTTAACTATTAGCCCACACACCCTCTCCTCCAAATAAAATAATACCACTTTTATTACCTACCAACTCTAACCATGGCCCACATTCTCTCTCCTTAAAATAAAATAATACTATTTTTACTAACTATTAACTCCTATGACATCTACTTTTCAATAAAATAACAATTGATAACCAAACAACAACTTATCATCTAAAACTACGTGCCTTGATAAGTGTCAAGAGTATTCTGAACGAAGGGAGTAGTTTATTATGGAAATTTTTTATTATCTTATGGATTTGGAAGAAATTGAGTGATCAAGATTCAAGTACATGTAATGTCTTGAATTCTTTTTATTTTTATTTTGATGGGGATCTTGGGCAACACTCTCGTAAGGCTGTGTTCTTTTAGACTGAACTGAATTGAATTTGTCTGAACTGAATTGAATTTGTCTGAACTGAAATGAAATAAACTGACTAAACTGAATGAAATGAATGAAAACTGTGAGAGGAAACTAACTGAAATAAACGAAACGAAACTGAACTGAAATGAATGTGTGCGAACTGATTTTTTATTAATTCAGTCCAAAAGAACAGAGCCTCAGTAAACATCTATATGTAAAAGAGTGTATTTAGAAGCATAATGCACACTACCTAAGCATGCCATTTCACAATTCAAAAAATTAAGTTTAAAAAGATACTTCCTCCATCTTTTTAAGTTCTACCATTTGCTCTTTGTATGTTTGCCAAAGTACAACCTTGAACGATTATATATTTAATTAGGTATAAGTAAAAATTACAAAAAGTTGATATTTTGGACATATATATGGAGCGATATAAATTTTTAGATAGGTAAGTTGGAGTCCCTTTCAAGGAATTGGGGATCACTCTTGCAAAGGGTGAGACTCGATCCCCAAACCTCTCGGATCGGAGGTGTTGCCAACATTGATACCAGGAACGTGGTACGTGGCCACGTTACATGTTCCAGTGGACACGTCCTGTGGTATGTGGTATGTGGTGTAGGAGTCCATCTGATTTACTCTAGAGGCTGCATTCCGCGTCTCGTATTCGTAAACGTTCCGAAACGTTTTGCGTTCCATGTAACAATTTGCCAATATCAATTGGCTATTAGCTGGCAGGCTACTCAAGTTTTGGAGAGATTATAATGCATACTCCCTCCATTTACGAATAATTGTACACTTCACTTTGGTGGAGAACCAAGACAATTCTAAAAAAAGCATGAGAGAATTACAACAAAAGTGTATAAAGTTGATGTGACATGTTACCATATAAGGATAAAGTGAAAGTGTAACAATTAAATACATTCAATCTAAAAAGGAAAGTGTAACAATTACAAACAAATGGAGGTAGTATATAACTTTTATAATAAGAGAATATAAGAGTAGTGATTGATTTATAATAAACTACTTGATACAATTAATTAGAGTAATTTGATTATACATTCTTCAAAACTTTATACTCTCTCCGTCCCTTGTTAGAATTCCTGTTTGCTTTTTGCAAGGTTTCAAAGACACACATTGTTAGATAGGCTAACTTGCTGCTCTTCTTTGATACAGGCTGCATTCAGGAGGACATTTGCTAGATATATCCATACGCAATGTTGGTTTAGGGCATTTCGAGCCTGAAAAAGCATATCATTTCCCTGATGCGTATTGATTCAAATCATATTTCAAATTTTGATTTTACCCATTTTATGCTTGTTCCATGACTTCTTGTTTTGTCTGCTTGATTATTTGGGCCTGAATTAATTAATTCTTCATGCTTTAAGTATTTCTTTTATCCACAAGCTACCCTACCATTGCTCCATGTTAGTAATGTCGAAAGATACAAATGTATATCTTTCAAGACATCTAATTGGCTTCAGCTTGTAGGTGTCATGTTTCAGTATTTCTGTTTATTCAGTGCTAATTTTATATAGCATCTGCACATGGCATCCTTGAGGAGTTTTATCTTACATTTGATACGGCTTATGTTCTTGCAGACCATACGTTGAATATAAAGGCACCATTCCACAAGCCGAATGTCAAATTAAGCTAGAAGAGTTAGAAAGGGATGCTAATGCTCAAATTTCAAGAGGTGGAAAGGTATTCATGAGCTTAGTTTTTTTTTTCTTTATCGTCTGAAATATCATTTCTCTTAATTTAATATTAGATGTTGTGTGATCTTAGACTAACTTATTGCACTCAGGTTTCTGCTGCTATATTGCCATATGAACAAGCTGCTGAGATCTGTGGTGGTCAGCTACCTGATTATATTCCCAAGGTTAAAACATATCCCTAGTATTAGCTGGTTCTGAACTGAGAAATGATTACTTTTTCCATTAAATGGTCGTGCCTTGCCACTAATGTTTCTGTAGTCTGAGTTGGCCTGGCCCTGTCACTATTAGTTCATATTAGACTTAACCCAAAGTCGGAGCCTCCGAACCTACTAAACTTTTCATCATCTCATAGTGTGACTGTGTTCTGTTGGGATATGGATGGCTATATTCCTGGGACCAAGTTCCAGGGATATTATTCTCTTGAGTATGCTCGGCTGCTCATTGCCAGCTCTCTTGAAAGTAGTTTCTACTTGCTTACTTAAATAAATAGTAAACTTTACATGACTCAGACATAAGAGAAGAAACATGACTAGCAAATGGAAAAAACAAACCTAAACTACTCTTCACCTTCTCTTCCCCCCCCCCCCCCCATGTTAAATAGAATTGTTTGTGTGAATCAGATTTTTATGTATGGGGTTTTGCATTAACATTTAAGAGTGGGGTCTAGATAGAGGCATTGATCGTAAGGTTAGCATTCTTTTTTTTGTTGTAGTCAACATGCAATGAAGGTGTCGGTCTGGTGCAATGGACTGGTTGAGGCAAAGGATTACCTAGTTCCCCTTTTTTCACTTCAGCTGCTGATATAATTGAATGGTCAGCGTATTGCATGGATAATGTGGATGCTTGTTTTATTGGTTAGTTTTCCTTTATGAAAGGCTGTGACTTCAGACTCATGAGGCTTAAAGGTTTTTTTAATGAACTAGCTTAGGGTTCAGTTGGCCGTTTGTATTTAGTCCTAGATAGACTGGAAGCTCTTCTTTTATAAGGTTCTGTCTAAGGTAGGTTCTAAGGAGAGATATTTCCCCATCTCAATGTTTCTTTGAGGACACAAATCATAGGAGCTCTTCTTTTAAGTATTCAATTATGAGAAGCTTTAAATTAAATTGGTTGAATGGCAGCTGGCTTTTCTTTGTATACAAAGTTCACTCCTATCAAGTCTCTATTTTGTAGTACTCCCTTGTATCTTGTATTTCTCTTAAATCCTGTAAGTGCTGACCTAGACAAATTACTCATTAAGCTATACAGAGTTCTTACTTAATGTATATTGGAATACATGCAGTCACTGTGTTCTAGATCAAGGATCTGGTGGAAACATCCTCGTTTTAAGGTTGCATACACTTGACCCCTCCCCGCCATGAACGATAGCCTCTATGAAGGCATTCAGGTAGTCTTGAAGTTGATGTTGATGATATTGTAGTCTCTCAGGTCTAAAGTGAACTTGGAGGAGGAGAAGAAATATTATCTCGTGATGGAGGACATCTCGTAGAAGCAACCTGGTAGAGGAAGGGCTTGATTTTGCAGAGTATAGTGTTCAAGCATATTTCCTTGGTTATGGTTGCCAACAAGAGCTTGACTCCCTTTGAGCACACTTAATATAATGTCTGGGATGCTGACATCAAAATAAGTTCCCATGGTAGTTGTCTCTCAGCCCTCAAGGCTCAGGTATAGTCTCTTTCTATGTTACTCAGACTCGAATACCCATGTCCGACACGCGTACATGTCCAAGTATTTGGCTTGGCTATTTTGGAAAACTTTTTAATTTTTTGGCCCAAAAGGAACTGTCCAAGTACCCAGGTCCGAGTGTTGAGGAACCGACACGAGTACTTGAGGTGAAACGAAGAGTCCGAGTAACATAGGTCTCTTTCCTGTCTTTTATCCCCCTCTTTCCTTCGTTTCTGTTTATTGCATTCCTTCCTTTCCTTCTTTTCTCCGCTTCTTTCTCCTGATTCACACCCCCCAGTTACTAGTAATGGTGAACATTATGCCACAATGACCCCCCTGCAGTATGGTTGTAGGTGTCTTTTCATGTCAGCATGTATTATTCCAACAATGGTCAAACTTAAGGGGTATTAGAGCAGTGTCGAACACTCGGAAGTTCCCGTTCCCAAGCCGTTCTGGACATTGTTATACTTATTACCCATGCTTCTGATAATTAATACTATATGTAATTACTTTGTCACTAATATGTTTAGCTTCCATCAGAACTAGAACCTTCATTTTGCTTTTCCATAGTCTGTTAAAGCCCCTTACTGGAACTCGCTTAAACTCTTCTAACTTTATTCTGATAATTGAGGCTGATTTTGTTTTTGTTAGAGACAATTGAATATACTACCTCTTCACTTGCTTTATTTTCTTTTAATTAGCCATCCATGCATGTCCCACGTCCAATCATACTGCCAGCTCATTGGAGTTTAGAATCGAGATACTTGTGTAAATGTTAGCATAAATTGTCATGTTGCAAGGTTGCCAGCCGTTCAGCTTTATCCTGAACTGGCATCAGACATTCAAAGCAACTGTGGTATTTCTTATCCATCTCCCTAGTTTGATGTCACTTGATGAGTAGATTTTACTTGGATAGTCTTCTTTGCTAATCCACAGTCCACACTCTCAACTTGAAAGTTGAAACAAACCCAACTCCATGAAGAATAGTGTTTAGGATAGAATGAACACAAACTAAAAGAATCACTCTTAAAGCCTAGTATTCGGTTTTCAGTGTAAGGGAGGGAATCACTCTCAACCTAAACTAAAAGGGTTTAATTAACAAAGTAAGAGAATCACTCTCAAATTCTGTTAATTGGTTTTGGATTCTTGTATTTAACCTCTCAAGATATCCGTGCAAAGAGTAATATAAAAACGCTCTGCTTTAAGTCTTTAAAGCAACAGTTTGTTTTTGTGTATAACAACTTCAAATATGATTTTCATTACCAAGCTTATATATATATATATATATATATATAGTGCATGAGCTAAAATACTTAAAACATCAGTAATATAAGCTCCTATGCTAAGGTAATAAAGATAGAAAGAAATACAAATATCTCCTCTAAGGAAACTGGTTGAAATCAGCACCTTTCCGCACTTGATTGCTTTTCTTTTCACTTGGACGTTTACAAGAGGAAGGAACCAATGAGAACCTTTTCTATAATGAAGACACCTGCAACCAAGGAAATAAATCATCAAAATGCTACAAAAAGCCTGCTGCCCAGACTGAAGGAAAACGGCTGGGACACACGCCATTCCTGGCGTCTTTTCTGTTCAACAAATGGGAAGTTTTCCTAGCTAGGAAGGAAATCTTGCAATTGGCTCAAATTAAGCAAGTAGCTTAAGCACCTATGACTGAGCTGGGAGCTTGCTGCACCTTGCTTTACACGTCCCAAGTTACTTCTAAACTAAGCTAAATACAACTGGTTTTGTAAAACCGTAAATTACAAAAACTGATTTAAGAACTAAGCAACTAATAAACGTAATTAGTGAAAGTAAAGCATGATTAGAACTAAACTAACACCAATTAATTAGCATTAAGCACCTCAAGCACACACTTCACCATCACCCATGGGCAGCTGCTAGCTTGACCTACTTAGGCTCTTTTCCTTCATTAATCAAAACAAACACATAAGCACTAAAATTCAGGCCATGAATCTCTCCTTTGTCGTGCTTCAATTGATTACTTAACAAAACTTCATGGTTTGGAATTGATTTCGCATCAATCTCTCATTTGTGCATCTCTCACTAAAATGGGAATCTCTCATGAACGTGCTAGGGGCGTTTGTGAGACCAAATGGCATGACCAGCCACTCATAAAACCCATACTTTGTTTTAAAAGCCGTCTTCCACTCTTCTCCCTCTCTCGTGCATCTATGGTGATATCCACTCCTCAAATCAACTTTCGGAATTACCTTGGAACCACTCAATCCATCTAGCATGTCATCCAATCTAGGGTCAAGAAATTTGCATTTAGTGGTTATGTTATTCACAGCTATGAATATACATCCTCCACATTTCATCCTTCTTTGGCACAAGCAAGGCCACAACTGCACAAGGGTTTTTGCTCTCCCTCACGTAGCCTTTTGATGTGGATGTGGATGTACTTTGGTTGAGTTTTACCGAAATCCAAGAATCTTGAAAGAAAGATTGGATATTTAGGGTTTTTTTAAGTATAAAGGATAGAACAATTCGATCAAACACAAAGTAATTCACGATTTGGGTCTTTATTCACTCTCAAACACAAAGTAATTAAGCAATCAATCTTAAATCTCAAACACAAAGTAATTGGTTCAAGGTTTGGAAATCACAAAGAAGTTCGAAAATTTTCACAAAAGAAAATTAAAACTCTAATCTCATAAATCTGTAGATAAACAACATACACCCTATGCTATATAAATGAAAACAAATAAACAAACTCCTTGCTTAGGACAATCCCCTAAGTCATACTTCAAATAAAACTCTCAAAGATAATTAAAACCGAACAAGATAAACATAAAGCAATAAAGATATGAAGAGTCCTATTAGAACTCAGCTAAGCATACTATCACACTCCATTCTCATTCCTAACACACTTAAGATTATTAATCCAAGTAAAACTAGGACTACTACTACGACTAGTATTAGTCCTCTTACTCCTAACAAAACTAGGAGTTGTAGTCCTACTAGAACTAGCCAACTAGGATAGCACAAATCCTAATAGAACTAGGATTTCTATTCTCAAGGGGTATAAGCTCTTCACGCACACATCACCTTTCTTCATCAATTCACTGATTTGGTTTTGTAACTCCTCACTTTCTTTAGGGTTACATATATAGGATGGCTTATTTGGAGTTGGTGTTGAGATCAATTTGATGCTCAATTCCACGTTTTGGGGGTAGGACACGTGGCAGGTCATTAGGAAACATCCCTAAACTCCTCTAACAACTGCCTTAAATTCAGATCCTTAATACACAATCTGGTTGGTTTCTAGCTACCTCTCAGATCTTTTTCTCCCCAAAAACACACTCGCAAACAATAGGTTTATTTTTTGTTTTGGTTTTGTGTTTCAGATTTTAGAAGGGGGTAATGGTAATAAGCTTTTAATCTTGCCATCTTTATTTACCTTATACAGATTAGTAGAACCATCATGAATCACTTTTCTATCAAATTGCCAAGGTCTATCAGGTAGATAGTGACAAGCAGTCATGGGAATCACATCACATAGGATTTCATCTTCATAATTTCCAATTGAAAACGTAAGCAACATCCTATATTTCACCTTTACTTCAGTATCACCATCTACCCGCTTGAGTTTATAAGGATATGGATGTTCAGTACTTCCCCTGTTTCATTATGCTTGCAATGATTTGACTTTTACACTATTCAAAAACTTACTTATCTTTGGTGATGTACTAAAGTAGCTTCAACTGGACTCGTAGAGAAGTTAGCATTATCTAGTACATCATCTGTTTCTTTTTACTTGCAACAATTTGACTTTCATGCTTGTCGATGCATAACTTTAAGCATCAATATCTTTAATTACCAATAATGAAAAATCATAAAAAATAGATATTTAGAAAATATACATCGAGACGTATCTAACAAGATACCACATGAATATGTTTTTCCTTAACAATAAATCACCAAAGATAAGTTAAGTTTTTGAATAGTGTAAAAGTCAAATCATTACACACGTCCTCCTCCTCACTCTCATCTTTATCATGTTCCTTCTCTAAAATACACTCTTTTTCCAACTCTTCTATCTCCTCAACATTTCTCAAAGTCATAGTTCTTTTATAGTTAAGGAAAAACGTATTCATATGGTATCTTGTTAGATTCGTCTCGATGTATATTTTCTAAATATCTATTTTTTATGATTTTTCATTATTGGTAATTAAAGATTTTGATGCTTAAGGTTATGTATCGACAAACAAGAACGTCAAATTGTTGCAAGTAAAAAGAAACAGATGAAGTACTAGATAATGCTAACTTCTCTACAACTCCAGTTGAAGCTACTTTAGTAAATCTACCTCCATCTATGGTTAACGTGCATGGCTTCTTATTCACTAAGGATTTAGAATGAAAAATGGTTTCCCTTTTTTCTTCATTTTCAGCCACATTATTAGAGTATAATGACCTCCTAAGAACTAAGATTTCACCTTCCATTTTTGGATTACACACGTCCTCCTCCTCACTCTCATCTTTATCATGTTCCTTCTCTAAAATACACTCTTTTTCCAACTCTTCTATCTCCTCAGCATCCCTCAAAGTCATAGCTCTTTTATTAGGACAAGCAGATTGATATGACCATAACCTTGACATTTAAAGCATTCACTTTGAAGTTTTATCATCTACAACTTTATCTTTCTTAGTGAAATCTATACTTATCAAAGTTACTAGTACTAGTATTAGCTTTAGATGTATTAAATGGCTTTGAATAAGATTTACCTACTATTGACTTCTTCTTTTGATTGTCCATTTTGAGAGCCACTTTGCAAGCTTCATCGAAAGTAAGGTATGGGTATACCTCCACCTTCTCACGGACCTCCTCACTTAGGCCTCCTAAGAACCAGTCAAGCTTTTGCTCCATCTCTTCAATATCACAAACAATGGACAATTTTTCGAACTCCTTGATGTGCTCCTCCATTGACATGGCTCCTTGCTTAAATGTAAACCATCTAACATACCAAATCTTTTTGTAGTTAGCTGGAACAAAACGCTTTGTTAAGTGCTTCTTCAGTTTCTCAAATATAGCAATCTTGGATTTGTTTTCCTTCACTCTTTGTCTCTTCACGCCTTCTAACCAAATGGATGCATATTTAGTTAACTTTAGACCAACTACCTTGTACTTCTTTTCATTTGGTGTGTCTTTGATATGAATGTGAATGTACTTTAGTCGAGTTTTATGGAAATCAAAGAATCTTGAAAGAAAGACTGGATCTTTAGGGTTTTCTTTAAGTATTAAGGATAGAACAATTCGATCAAACACAAAGTAACTCACGAATTGGATCTTGATTCACTCTCAAACACAAAGTAATTAAGCAATCAATCTTAAATCTCAAACACAAAGTAATTGATTCAAGGTTTGGAAATCACAAAGAAGTCCGAAAATTTTCACAAAGAAAATTAAAACTTTAATCTCATAAATCTGTTAATTATTCGACTACATGACTCCATATTTATACTACTTTAATTACCCTAATCCTAGTAGGAAAACAAATATCCTACTCCTACTAGTAGACATAAACCAACTCCTAATAGGCTTAGGACAAGTCCCTAAGTCCTAGACTCCCTAGACTCCTTGAATCATGTAAAATCCATCGTTTTAAGAACGTAGGCAAAACCATGATTCCTAATACAACTATAACTAGGAAAGCAATAAAGATATGAGTCCTAACAGAACTAGGACACTATGTATGAATCCTAACAGAACTAGGATTCGTGGACAGTGGCTGGCTCAGTGGCTGGCACTGTCTTGCGAACTTGATGCTCCTCATACGCATCAGTCTTTGTATTAAAGAAAACGTTTCAAAGAGCGTTCCTATTCAAGGTAAACTTCTGGGTAACTCGTTCCATCAAATTCAGGATCTTCAATTTTTAATCCCCTATCATCCACCTTAGAACTCCTCTCTTCCTCATTAGTTTTCTTTCTGACAAGTTCTAAGGTTAATTAGGTGATCATGGCTTGAAGTGTTTCCTTTTGCTTAGCTAATGCCTCTAACATGGCATCTCTCCTTGCATTAGCATTCATTTCGTCTCCCATTTCAGGACTGAACTCTTGATACCACTTGAAACAAACACAACTCAATGAAGAATAGTGTTCAGGATAGAATGAACACAAACTAAAAGAATCACTCTTAAAGCCTAGTATTTGGTTTTAAGTTTAAGGAAGGGAATCACTCTCAAATAAACTAAAAGGGTTAATTAACAAAGTAACAGAATCACTCTTAAATTCTGTTAAATGGTTTTGAATTCTTGTAGTTTAACCTCCAAATATATTCGTGCAAAGAGTAGAATATAAACACTCGGTTTTTAGTCTTTAAACGCAATGTTTTTTTTTCTTTTTTTGTGTTTAACAACTTCAAAATCTGATTTTCCTTAATAACCAAGCTTAAATATATATATACATGCTAAAAGACCTAAAATATCAGTAATACAAGCTCCTACACTAAGGTGATAAAAAAATAAAGAAATACAAATATCTCCTCTAAGAAAATCGGCTGAAATCAGCGCCTTTCCCCACTTGTTTGCTTTTCCTATACATGAAGACACCTCCAACCAAGGAAATAAATGAAAAAGATGCTGCAAAAAACCTCCTGCCCAGATCTGAAGGAAAACGGCTGGGACACACGCCATTCTTGGCGTCTTTTCTAGCAAATGGGAAGTTTTCCTAGCTAGGAAGGAAAGCTTGGAATTGACTCAAATTAAGCAAGTAGCTTAAGCACCTATGACTCAGCTAGGAGCTTGCTGCACCTTGCTTTACACGTCCCAAATTACTTCTAAACTAAGCTAAATACAACTAGTTTTGTAAAATCGTAAATTACAAAAACTGATTTAAGAGCTAAGCAACTAATAAACAAAACTAGTGAAAGTAAAGCATGATTAGAACTAAACTAATACTAATTAGCATTAAGCACCTCAAGCGTAACGTCACCATCACCCATGGGCAGCTGCTAGCTTGACCTACGTAGGTTCTTTTCCTTCATTAATCAAAAGAAGCACATTTGCACTAATTTTTCAGGCCATGAATCTCTCCTTTGTCGTGCTTCAATTGATTGCTTAACAAAACTTCATGGTTTAGGCTATGTTCAGTTCACCTTATTTTTGCTTATTTCAGATCAGATCAGATCACAAAAAATAAGTCCAGATCAGATCATGCTTATATTTACATCACTATTAATACTATTATTTACTAGTACATTTGTTCAAAAGGATTATTATTGTTGTTGTTGTACTTATTAATTATTAATATTGGTAATTATTATTAATCTCGTTGTTATCATTATAAATGTCATTGTTATCATTATTTTAAGTTATTTTGTTGTTATTAAATAATAAAAAAATTAAAAGCCACGTATTAAGAACATAAGATTGGCGCAAAAATAAGAAATATATAATATATGAAAGCTCAAATTCATGACAACAAAACTAGTAAGTTTGGATTACATTTCAAAATAAGTTAAGTGCGAGATAAAAATTATAAATTTAGATCCGGTATAGCTCTTCCTACCGAATTCCAAATCTCTCTAGCTATTTGAAGTTGCACCCTATCTATTTCTTTCTTGCGCAAGTCATTGAACATATCACAATCTGCTCTACTTGGTGCAATATTTACTGTCCTTGAAATCGGTATATCCAATTTATACAATCGGATGAAATTTTGGAGTGTGAATACAGAAACCATAATAGCCAATTGATATGGGACATCCATGTTCGGCATGTTTGAGTTTGTATATCTTATTTTATTCTATATGAAAAAATGAGTTGAGTCTGTCGAATTCTCAAGTGTGAAACATTTTTTTTTAAGGGAAAAAGTGAAACATTTTAGAAGTGTTCTTACAAAAAATAATGACTTGGGTTATAGAATTATATTTAATAATAATAATTATTATTATGATTATAATTATTGTTGTTGTTATTATAATAATGATAATAAAAATAATAATTATTATTATTAATAAAAGCTGTGTAAAAGTTGTGATAGAAATAAAATGATAATAGTAGTAATACTATAAATAAGATCTTATAATATATTGCATAATAATGAATTATAAAGTAATAATATAATGAGAAGGTATTGTGTCAAACCGTCCGACCATAATCTTTGGTCGGACGATTTTCAGTTGGTTTCAATTTTTTTAGTTGGTTTCAATTTTTGTTCAGTTGGTTTTAAATTTTTTTCAGTTGGATATAAGTTACCTCTAAATGAAAGTAACTTACATCTAAATGAAAGTAAGTTACCTCTAAGTTACCTCTAAATGAAAGTAACTTACCTCTAAATGAAAGTAAGTTACCACTAAATAAAAGTAAGTTACCTCTAAATGAAAGTAACTGACCTCTAAATGAAATTAACTGACCTCTAAATGAAAGTAACTGACCTCTAAATGAAAGTAACTTATCTCTAAATGAAAGTAACTTACCTCTAAATATTTCTGAAAAAACGCTTTCACATAAATCATCTAAAAAAACCCCTTGCAACTGTACTGCAAAATTAGTCCACCTCAAGTTTCCAATGTTCCAATCTGATTTAACTCAACTGCTACATGTAATATAATATTTTCTAATGATTAATTAAAGGTGTGAAGTAGCAACAGCAAGAAGAGGATTTTTCATGTGTACAGTAACACCAGTGCTTTCACACATGTCCATTGTCTCAGGTTACTCACCGTCGCAAATACATTCCAGGACAAATCCTTCTACCGCCACCAAACAGAATCAACTCTAAGTCTTGCTGCTTGAACTCCATCGATGAATTCATGAACCTCTCTGGACGAAACTCTTCCGGTTCATCCCAAATTTTAGGGTCTCTCTGAACAACCCAAGCATTAACAAAAACAAGAGTTTTTGCTGGAATGGAAGGAGAGGAGAGAGAAAATGGAGGTTGATGATGAGAAATCAGAATAGTTAGAGAGAGGTAGGAAAGGTGGAAGTGATGAACAGAGAGAGAGGAGTGGTCGTCCGACCAAATGTATTGTGTCAGACGGTCTGACACAATACTTTCACTAATATAATAGTAATAATATATTTTATAAAAGATAAGATCTTGTAAATCAGATCAGACCACATCAGAAAAGATAAGTTCAGATCAGATTAGATAAGTTCAGATCAGAAAATTTCAGGTGAACTAAACATAGCCTTAGAATTGATTTCGCATCACAACTCTTGCAGGATAGCCGTCCTCGTATTATAAAGCTAGGTGAGAATCTTGGATGTCCTTGTGGTGGCACTCATGTTCGTGATATTTCAGAAATAAGAAATATGAAGGTAATGGTATTTCTTTCATGCATAATTAGATATAATCGTTTATATCCTATCGATCTTAAGGAGCAAAAGATCTGGGTGTTTATAATACTACAGGACTATGAGCCTCATTTTCTCAGGAAACAGAATTCGTGGCATTTGCATTTTCTTCAGCTGTTTCTTTCAAACAAAGAACTTAAAGATCCTCTTAGGAGTTCTCTGAGATTTCACTCGCGGCCATAAAAGACAGCTTTCCTTGATTATTAAGTAAGCAGGGTTGAATAATTTTGGTTGACCTTTTATTTAGACACTGAAATAGATTTTTCTGAATAAAATTCAACTAAATTGCATACAGCAAGTGCACTTAAATTTCTTTTTTCCGCCATTGAGCCTATCATAGGCGTTCACATCTATGGATTCACTCCAGTGAGTTCCAAGTTATAATATATTGCTAGGGTCTCTTTTACGGAGTATCATTCTCTCTGTTTCTGCGATACCCAAATTTCCATTCCCCTATTTTAACGTTAGTATTAGCTTGATTTTTGAGTGTTTGTATATGTATTTTATATGTTGATGAGATGGTTCATGTCTTCTTGCTCTTGACCTTAAGCCCTCGGTTCAATTGACCTTGAACCATAGCAACTCGATAAATTCTTTACTATAGTAGGATTCACATGCCACCTCTCTTTTCATGTATCTCTAGCCGGTTGTTGTAGAATTCGTGGTTCTTCTAATCACGAGTTTGTGCTTAATTGTACTCGTTTATTTTCCCAATCCTTTTTTTCACCTATTTTATATGTGCCAACATGAAGACGTTATCCTGAGATGGAGAGGCCTAATTTCTTGTTATCTTACCTTAGGAAAAGATTATTAGATGCTACATTCTGTATTTGATAATAATCTAACATACAGTTTGGCAGAGTGAAGGAATCATGTTAAGTTTACCGATTTGAGCCTCCAATTATCCTCAATGTGTATTTGTTTTGCTTTTTTAGAAGAACGAACTGATGGAAACGTTTCCTTTCTCGGGTGAAGGATATTTTCTCTAATAAGAGCCATTCGCTCAATTGCCGATCAAAGACATTAAACTGCTTCCATACCTTAATGCTGTAACGAAGTATTCTATGTCTGTGACAGGAGTTACCAGATTTTTAGTTGAAGATCAGTTAACTTTTTTTGTTTAATTACGTTGCAGATTTCACGAATCCGATCAAAGAAGGGATTGACAAAGGTTTTCTATAACATCAGTGTTTAAACTAATTACAGCATAAACCATTTATCTGTATGTATTTGGATAAATTTGTGAAGTAGAAATTTGTGTATTGAATTTTAATGCTGCTGATGGCATAAAAGAAGCTTAAATGAATCTAATAAAAATTAAAGCTAGAGTGATTCATGTTGCTCTTTGTTAGCAACTCTAGCTAATTAGTCGATGTGCTTGCTGTGCACTGGGGTCACTGCAACATATACTTATATGCATGCTTGTTATTTTTTTTATTAAGAAAAATAATTGGTCTGAAAATCAACTCCTGTTAGGCTATTAGCCTGCAGGCACACCAGCTCAGAGGTTGGGTACAATACTAAACAATTAGAAATAAATGTCCAAACATATTGTTGGGATGAGGATTTGAACTCAAGCAATGTCCTCTAATTCGGGGTGGTACCTCTCCTTCATATGCATGCTTGCTATGAACTACTATTTGAATAGCATGTCTCTGGATTTTTATAATTTCACAAACAGTATTTCATTTATTGTCCAAATAAATATATTATAAAAATGCTGATCAAAATAATCTCAACTATGAATCTTCTACTTTCAATAATCCCAATTTATTTCAAAATAATGCTGACTATTGGCCATGTCTTTCAAATATACAATGATGACTTTTTCTTTTTAAGGAAGCAATTTAGGAGAATGACATATCACAATTTTATTGATTTAATATATTCATTTTTAATATTTTTCTTGTTTCTCTCTCCTCCACACCAAAAATTGCATTAGTTAAACAATAGTATGTAAAAAAAAAAAGAATTTGCTTAAAAGCCAATGCATAATCAAACAACTGCACAAATGAAGGAGCAAGAAATCCTCTTTGGTAGGGAAGAGTAAGATCCAAACTCTAGACTGATTCAAGTGAAAGAAAGAGAGAAGAAAAGGAAGAGGAAAGATTCATATGTTATCTTTTACAACCGATAACACAATGACAAATGAAATATGAATCTAAATTTTCAAATAACATGTTTTCGTATGTTCAACAACAGAGAATGGGAGAAATAAGATAGTAAATAGAACGCGATGTAAGGAACAAAAATATGGTGCGAATTATGGATGACAATGATTGCAAAGGCTAGACAAATATGACAACTACTTTGTAATGAAAATAATTTTTTTCATTTTTTGACACTGGATGAAAAGTAAGAAATACAAGGACTAATTACTAAAGGTTAACATAGTTGCTAAGAATCAATATAGTCTGCTTCTCCCATATAAACTTTTGAAACTTTGATAACCATGCACCAAGAGAAGGATTTGACAATGTCTTTAATTTTAGAGACCGTCCATATTTTCATTTGTCATTGTGAGTGGGGCTAAGAGATGCCACAAAATCTTGAAAATATTGGTATATCATGAGTGAGGTTAAGACATGCACCTCCTAAAATAAGGGAAGCAGTTGTAGAAAACATAGCATAAGCACTTTTGAGAGTGAACTTACCATAAGGATTTTCCACCCAATAAAGTAAATCAACCTTATCCTGCTGAGGTAATTCCATTGACAAATACTTTGTTCATCATGGAAGCTGAAAAATGCCTTACCAAATCTTATTTCCAAGAATGAGTAATAGCGTTAATAAGATCATGTACCTTCAAAAGTTGAACTTGATGTAAATTAACATTCGAATGAGGTTCAGGAAACCTATTATCCATCCATCTATTAGAGAAAGCTTTGACAAGTCTACATGTACTAATTTTCCAAGCACAACTTTTGAACAAGCTAGCATGTGCTCAACGTAAGCCTCCATACCCCCATGATAAAGGGAAACAAGTGGAAATAGACTTTCCAATGAACATAAGAGTTGGGCCACGTGCATGGTAGATTTTGATGAAGAGTAGGTTTGAAAATTTTGTAACCCTCAAAACTTGTTTAATGAGAAGACAAGTATTCTAGAATACCCAAATCCCCCTCCCAACCCTTGTGGTAGAGAAGTGATTCCTTTTTTAACCCAATAAAATCCGTCTTTGACCTTACTAGCCCACAAGAAAGAGTGTATAAGAGATTCTACTTTTGTCAATGTACTTATAGGAATAGGAAGAGAGGCCATGATGTGAGATGTCATTCTAACCAAAATCGTGTTTATCAAAATGATTTCAGAGTAGAAGGAGTTCCAATCATGAATTGTTTTTGCCACTTTGTCTATTAAGAAACGAAAGTGAACATATTTTGACATTGTGATGTCAATTTTGAAGCCTAAAATGTCCTTGAACAATTTTGTGTGTGTTTGTTGTAGTGTTAGGACTGAATACTCGTGTGATAAAATATCCATAAACTCTGTATTATGCCTTGATCATATCAATCTTGACCGCATCAAAGATATTAAAATTATGCTTCCTTTGGTTGATATAGTGGGTGCGTTCATGAGAGATAATCGTAATATCACTCATTAAACAACCCGAGATAAAGGCATGTTGATTTTCATTAATAAGAAGAGGAAGAATAACTTTAATACGGGCCGCCAAGCATTTGAAAATACACTTATAGAGTGTATTACAAAAGACTATTCGACCTTAAGTGATTTGGATTGAGAGGGGAGCCAATATTTAGAATTAAGACCAACAATGTTCTATTTCAAGATTTGAGGATATTATCCGTACAAATGAAGTGTTGAACACGCTTGATCACATCTTGACTAACAGCATTTCAGTGAGGAGCTTTCATAACTTTTTGTTCAAAGACATTTTGGAAACCAATATATAGTTATAGAAATGGTAACTAAATAATGGCCCTAAATTGAATAAAAGTAGTGGACATCGTATATATTTTTTTCATCTCCAATGGATTATATAAAGATATTTGGGAGGGAAAAAAAAGGTAATGACCATTACCTAAATTAAACAAAAAGTGATAAAGATTAGCCCGACCCAAGCCGAAAAATGTATTGGCTTGGGATATATTTTGGGGTTGGTTTTCGAGCCCGATCCTGATTTTTTTTTTTATCTAAAGTTATAATAATCTAGCATTATCTAATAAATTGACAATTTTTATTCATAGTCACCCTTTCTTACATAAGTTTATTGTAATGAAATATTTTTTTTTCCACGTAGTCACCCTTTATAATCTACAGGAATATTTGTTAAGAAGCATCTGTAAAAGGTTGAATTTGTGAAAAAATACCTTATATAAGTGGCAAAATGAGACCTTTATTAATTTTTGTTGGGCAAAACCTTATGTTGAAAAATGAGCGTTAACCATCATTTTTCGGTGTTGACCACCTTATGTGCCTGGGGCTGGTATAGGCTGTCACATGACCCAAAAAACATTTTTTAAAATCCCCCCCCCCCCCTTTTCCCTCCCATTCCAACACTATTCGCAGCCATAATTCTTTAACCTTGATGTCACCAACGAAGGTCTCGCTTTTAAGGACCAATTAGACACGACGGGAATCTACGTTCAAGGGACACCAATAGGTGAGACCTGCACGACGAGCACCGCCGTCGGGGACACATGGGAAATGTGAGCTTGCTTGCGTAATGGCACATGGGATGGTTTTATGTACTCGTGCAGCAGCGTACATGATTTACTATAAAAAGGATTGTTTAATTAAGGTCGGATATACTCACTTAGACCTTAGGTAGGGTGGTCAACGCGCAAAAAATGGTGATCAACACTCAATTTTCAACCTAAATTCCCAGTCAACCGAAAAAAAAGTTCATTAAAGTCCAACTTTGCCAATTTCCTTATATAAGATCATTTTTCACTAACTCAACCTTCTATGAGGTCATTTCTAACAAATTTTCCTAAACTATAATATCTAGGATTATTTGCTTACAATGATGCAACCTTTTAGCGATTGGCAAATAATAAAGCAACCTTTTGATTATTTTAGAATAAAACAACCTTTATACCCCATTAACTTTGAGTAAGCCAAAACCGATTATAACCTGAAAAAAATGTAAAATGGGACACGTGTCGCCTAATAATTGGTTCCTAAATAAATTTTATAAAAAAATTTAAAAACAAAAGATTAAAAAAAAACAACCTCCACCCTCACTGCCACACCTCTCTCTCTCCTCCCCCCACACACTGCCACACCTCTCTCTCTCCTCCCCCACCCTCACTGCCACACCTCTCTCTCTCTCCTCCCCCCACCCACTGCCACAACTCTCTCTCTCCTCCCCCACCCTCATTGCCACACCTCTCTCTCTCTCCTCCCCCCACCACTGCCACAACTCTTTCTCCTCCCCCACCCCAACCACCCTACGTGCAACCTGAGCCACCCTCTTCCTTACCGTCGGGTCCACCGCCACCCTCACCCGACCCATTTTGCCCCTCCCGTATTCTACTTGGCCCACCAACCCAACCCCATACTCTAGAGAGTCCCCCTCCCCACGCGACGCTGCAACCACCACTTTCACCGCCACCCTTACCCCACCCATTTTGCCCCTCCCTTCTTCTACTTGAACCACCAACCCAACCCCATACCCTAGAGAGTCCCCCTCCCCCACGTGACGCTACAACCACCGGTTTCAAGGCTTCATGATGGGTAGTCGGGGTTGGGGTTTTCAGTTTGGGGGAGATGGGGCTGGAGTCGGGATTTAGGGGTGGGGTGGGGTATGGCCTTATGGGTCGGGGATGGTGAGGAGAGAGAATGAAGGGGGTGGTTGTCGGGGGTGGGGAAGGGGAGGGAGGTTATCGTGGTGGGAAAAGGGAAGGGGGTTGTCGTGGCTGGGGAAGGGGAGGGAGGGGTAGTAGTGTTGAGGAAGGGGAGGAGGTGGCAGTGGTGGGAAAAAGGGAGGGAGGGGGTGGAAGTGGTGGGAAAGGGGGAGTGAGGGGGTGGCAGTGGGTGGGAAAGGGGGAGGGAGGGGGGTGGCAGTGGGTAGGGAGGGGGGTTGGGTTTAGTTTAGGTTTTTTTTAAATTTATTTAGTATTATTAATTAGAATTAAGAATTTTAATTACAAAATTACCACTTGTTCAGGTCACCGGTCAACTTGACCTACCCAAAATTAATAGGTATAAAGGTTGCTTTGTTGTTGAATAATCAAAAGGTTGCTATGTTATTTGCGAATCACCAAAAGGTTGTACTATTGTAAGCAAATAATCCTAGTATTTATTATTTTTTAGGAAAAATGGATTGAAATACCCCCAACTTTGGGCAGTCCACTTTTAATACTCCCAGCTATGGGTTATTTTAAATACCCCCAACTATTGGGGTGGTACGCCAAAAATAGCCCGCTGACCTATTACCACCAGAAGAACTGGTAAAAAAAGACACATGCCTTACTCGTGATGCTAATTGTCTGGTTAATGGACCAACTGCCCATATTTAATTTTTTACCGTTAATGAGGGGCAATAAAAACCCCCTGCTCCTCACATCTCTCTGCTTACATCTCTCCTCATCTCTCTTCGTCTCTTTCTTCGTTCTTCAATGGCGTCGAACACCACAACTTGTTCTTCTTCTTACAGGTCTAGGTCCACAAGGTCCAACAATGGTGGTCAAATGGTGTGTTACCATCAAGAAATTACACCGATGAGGGTTGTTAGGGTTTGAAGGGCCAACAAAAGGCAAGCGGTTTTATGGCTATGCCTATTGGCCTGTAAGTATGTGAATTTTGTGGCTTTTGTTTTTAATTAGGTTTGCAAAATCTTATTTTTTTGTTTAATTTTGCAGCAAACCTGTGGGTTCTTCAAATGGGCAGACGAGGTGGATGATGTGCATGAACTCCAACATGGGATCTTTGTAAGGGATGAGTTTATTTCTGAACTTGAAGGGCAGAATATTTTGCTGAGAGAGAAGATAAAGAAGTTGAAAATGAAGAAGGAGAAGTTGGTGGATGAAGTTGAGGAAATGGGTATGGCCACAACTGAAACTCTGTATGAGTTGAAGTCCAACACCACTGAGAAGAAGTTGCTGTTTGGTTTGTTCATGTCTTGGATTTTTTTTTTTTTGCAATTGTGTTCTTGTTGAAGTAATGTATGTGAAGTTGTAGGAGAAGGCAAGATTTTGGTTGGGGTAGGAAGGTATATGTGAAGTTGTAGGAGAACTGAAACTCTGTAGTCTTGGGTTGGGATAGAATTTTGGTTGGGGTAGGAAGTTTAAGATTGTAAATGCTGCTCTTTTGGCCCTTTTGTGTAATTTACCGCCAAGACAATGGTGTAATGGTTTTTGAATGATCTTAGAATCAAATTGAATTATCTTGGAATCTTTTATGTCAACTATTTTTACTTTTTTTTTTGCTAATTCACAGTGTTGAAGGAAATACAAATAACCAAAATATATATCAAAAGTAAACCAAATATGTCATTAATAGAACATAAGTTTAATACACAACCATAAACAAAAAAACAACCAGACCACAACTTGTTTAATGTCAGGTTGAACCTAAAAACATAAGTTAAAACATGGGATACAGGACAATTTAACTTCCTAAATTCAAATGTGTTGTGGTGCTTGAAGCTTGACTTCCTTGAGTTAATTGTGCTGTTGCTGCCATCTGAGACACCACTCTGTCCAAGAGCCTGATTGTGAGTTCAGTTATGGTTAGTTAAGTTGGCATAATATCTCAATATACTGAAAATGAATTCCGAGACCAAAAAACTCACATTGATGAGAGTGTTGCCATGGCCATCAAAAAGGACACCAACTCCCTGTGGCATGTGCACAAAAACAAATAGAGTTAGAAAGGATTAATGTAGGTTTATTTAATACAAAGACTTAATTGAGTAACTCACCCTTTTTTTTTTGAAGGACCAGTGTTTTTCTTTCTTCCTTTTCCAACCACCCTGCCATTTTTACCAATCCTTGATGGTTGCGCATTTGTTTCTTGGTGTGAAGGACGAGGGGCAAAACTGACAGTGTTATAGTTCTTGAATGCAACAACAGATTCAGGGTTTACCTTCTCTATTTCTGTCAGAGCATCTCTAAAATCAGCCTCATTGTAGGACTTTGTTGCTCTCCAAAATAGCTTTCATTTCATCACTCTTGTATGTCTTATGCCAATGGGAATACACATGTCTAGCATAGTGTCTATGCTCTGCTTGTGGGAATATTTTAGCAACACCTTCTAATATAGCCTATTAAATAAGTAGGATACATGTTAGTCATACATAATACAACTACTAATACTACTATTTAATATAGATGAGCTGGATAAAATATTAAAACATACCTGAGCCTCATCTAAAATCATATTCAAATCTGACCCATTTCCGCCACCTAGTACTTTCTTCAGCTCATAAAAAAACCACTCCCAACTGGCAGTGTTCTTACCTTCCACCACTACCCATGCCAGTGTGCAGCTGAACTTTTTCCTTTGTTGATGTTTCCCACCTTTTTTGGGCCAGATTTAGGCCTCGTAGGAGTTAATTTATTGTGCCTAATTTATTGGGTTATTATGGGGCCAGTTTGTGGTCTAGCACTACTAGAATTAGGCTGGGTTGTGTCGTTAGAGGTCATCCCACTGGTTGTGATCCACCCTCTAACAATAAAAGAACATCAGGAACATCAACTACATGGACCACATAACAGTCAATACATCTACTTCTAAGTACAAGTTCAATCATCACCCTCACTTCATCATCAAATTTAACCCTTTTCAAACCTTCCTCAACCTTTGAGTACTTTCCACACTTCTGTGCTAATTCCTCCAAATAAAACCAACATAACTCATCTGCGTCTACAGGGAATAATGTTCGTGCTTCACCCCAACATACTGCATTACTCCTAATCTATTCTTAGTAAAAGTCCCACCATGCCAAATGATTACATTAACAATGGAGTCATCAATAACTGTTTTTTTCATGGTACCTAATGTAATGCAAGGATATATTATCAACAAAAGTCCAATAAACAACAACAACACAAGCAGAATCACCAATTTACACCAAACAAACCAACTTACCCTAAATTTAACAAATTAAAACGGAAAAGAAAAATCCAAAATTCAAGAACAAAGATGAAAATTTACCTCTCAGGCAGACTTAAGTTGCAGAATTTACCCCCAAAGATCAAAACCTGTGTCTTGATGATAAATCTCCAAACTTGGTTGAGAAGATGAAGGGAGTACTGTAACTGTTGTTGATGAACACTGGGTTTCGAAAATTACGCATTAATGGGGTAGGTGAAGCAAATGGAGGGAAAATGATTCTTTTTATCGAAACAACAGGTCACAAGTGAAAGGGGGTATTTTTGGCTTACCACCCAATAGTTGGAGGTATTTTTAAAAATAACCCATAATTGGAGGTATTAAAAGCGGACCGCCCAAAATTGAGGGTATTCTCATCCATTTTTCCTATTTTTTAACATAATAACCTTATGTTCATAAACCACATGCATTACCATTTAGGTTCACATTAAATTAAGTATGATCCAGCTTTATGTAAGCTTTTACTCTAACCATGTAATTATGAACCATGACCCTGTTTTTTTTTTTTTTTTAATAAAAAAATGTAATTATGTAAATATCTACCCTTTCTCCTGCGAAAAGGACTAGCTACAATAAGAAACGAAACCCGTCTCACCCTTGTCCCTTGCCACCGTAAGCAGGTGAATCGGATTCAGATTTTTGTGATTTGTACGGATGTAACCCCAACAACGTCAGCCAAATTTATATAATCTTTCGAATTTTGGCAAAATCAGCCTCCACTCAAAATTGGAAAAAAAAAAAAATGCCCTTTTCCAGATTTTCATCTTTCTCTCTAAACATATTCTCCATCTCTCCTTTCTAGCCATTTGCTCCTCTTTCTCTGTCACTCTCTTCTTTTTTTTGTTCCACTCTTTCTTTTTTTCCTTCTCCTTTTGACTCTCAATTTTATCAATTATCTTCTTTTCTTTGATCTTTGTTTCTTTCTTTGGGTCTCCAGATTCAACTTATATCAGGTAGACTTCTGAAAATTTTGTATTTTTTTTTTTTTTTGGGTTTAATTCATTGAACTTTCTGCATTTGGATATGTGGGTGTTTGTTAATTTCTTGTTTTTGTTGAAGTAATCTGATTATTTCAGAAAGAAGCAAGTTATTCATTCTGATATTGAATTGTAAATTTGAATTTAAGCTATTTATGATTGCTAATAACATTATTGATTAATTAATTATGTAGCCTTTTGGATAATTTTACCTATTTTAGCAAGATGAGTGATTAATTTCTGCTGGATGTACACAGAAGGGTTAGAGCTGAAATTAGTTTTTTTTTTTTTAATAATTATCTTAAAAGTCTTAGTTCCTTAAAACTTTGGTAGACATTTCTTGCAAAATTTAGAGTTGGAGTTGGGTAGAGCTGACTGCTTGTTGATGCTTTTCTTTTTTTTATGAAGATGTTGATCATGAATTTCGTTTACCCTTTTTCTTTTTAGTTCATTGTTTGCTGTACCAATTGAGAAAATGCATTTGTTTGTTGTGATTTATGTCTTTGTTATTATATGTATGGTGGTGGTGTATGAATAGATTGATCCAATACTTTTTTTCGGCTGTAAGATTAGACTTTGTTTTTCTCACATAAAGTATCCTTTTTAGAACTTATTAATGACTTGTGCACATAATCGAACTTGATTATAATTGTGACTTAAATTTGATAGCGCTTATCTGAATACACTATTTTTTTCTAAAGTTGAAAAGAACAAGGCCTTTACCTTGTTAGTCATCTTTCATTGCGAAGCTCTTAATTATGTCAGGAATAGTTCTTCGCAATCTACTTCTTTTCTGGTGCTTATATATTTGAAAATTGATGAGCTTTAAGTACTTTTTTTTGTTTGTTGGGGAGGGGGGGGGGGTGAATGTGAGGGGTAGGTTCATCGTTAGTTTATCACATAGAGTGGCTTCTTGGGATGCTTAATCCAAAGCCTCCTTTCAACTTCTAAGTTGCTGCTTTTATGTAGTTGACCCTATGCATTAATTACTGGTTTTGACTTGTCAAGGATAGACTTTCAGTTTCAGATGTGTTCTCTTGCTTGGATGAACATTTGTCTATGATATTGGTACTACCGACATGCTCATTTACTTCGGTAACAAAAAGAAATCGGAAGTTGGATAGTACTATGGCATTTCCATTGCAAACTTAGTAACAGTACTCATGATGTTATGCTGAAAGTCTTCTACATTCAGCAGGATTAAACAGATTGCATGAAATGCTATCCTGGGCATTTCACTTTTGAACCAGTCATCATAAGATATAAAATTTTCCGTTCTCAAGTTGTGTAAATTTTTGAATGCTATGTCGTTCTTTCTTTTCTTCCTTTGGAAAAGTTATAGTGAAGCTATAAATCTCAGCTTGGATATACTCTATATGATGAGGAGCACATTACCATCAGAGTAAATGATACTCTCTCTAGCCCTATGATGATTGAGGATTTCAATCTTTAACCATCACAAATCAGAGATGATAGTCCCTCTGTTACAAGTTGAACTTCTTTAGTAGAAGACCCAAATATTAAGTAGAGAGAAAAAAGAGTCGTGGGTAGGTGTGGGGGCCATCATAAAGAAAAGGAAAGTAAAAAGCATACTATAAAGTGAGTGTGTGTGTGTGTGTGTTTAGACTTTCAAGAGTGGTATATGGAAAACTATATTTATGATAGGAGGAGTGTTAAATTGAAATTTTACACCAACAAGTTAGACGTGAATGGTAAATGCTACTAGTTGATGTAAGTAATGCAATATGCACTTTTTCCATATTCTTCTTCATGCTCAAAGTGTATCTTACCTTTTGAGATAGAGTAATAACTAACCTAAGGGAGTGTTTAAGTGAGGACAAAGATATCAAAAGGACTAGTTAAATGGTGTTACCGCAGCTAGTTTCTAGATAGTAAAATATCTTTTTTTGGTCAAAGGTTGAAATGTTTGAGTATAAGGTGATAGTGTAATGAATGGCTTATTACAAGGCAAGCTGCTAACGCTGTACATATTAGCCACCTCTAGAATTTTGGTGTGCTGAAATGTGCATTATGTGGCAGCCGTTTTGTGTTTGTTGCTTACTGTAAATTTATGTAGCTTTGATATAAATCTTTTTCTATCCTTATACGGAAGCAGCTTTCTTTCAATGGGTACTAGATCCCACTTGCTTATGAAGAGCTTAAAAGACATGATAGATACTACCTGTACTACCAAGGTGCTCCTTTTATATGAAGCGCATATGATGTGTAACTGTACACATGTCGGTTTGAAGTAATACTGTCCTGAATCCTGATAGTCCTGTCAGTGTTGGTAATTTTGTGTGACATGCTGGGGTGTGAGAGCACTGAAGTATCGAATGTGTGAAAGTGAATGAGATTGAAGTCACTGGGAGAATAACATGAGGTCAGGAAGTTCATTAGATGAAAAGGAATGAGATTTCCATTGATTTGGATAACAGCTTGTCTTTCTTTGGTGTGAAGGATAGTTATAATGAAGTCAAAAGAAGGCTTTCATGCACTAGGATTTAGCTATGTGGACTTCTTATTGAGGCTTTCGTGTTGAGCTTGAAGTTCCGAAATGTCTCTCTCATGAGTTGACGTTATATTGAGATTTCGGTTACGTATTCATTCAATTTCGTGCACTTAATGCAGAAAAGGAGGATGGCTGATGACTAGTTTTATAAGATGGTATTTCAAGGATATGGACGTAAGCTACTTATCACCCTGCAAGGTGCAAATGTTTGCATTTTCTATGTAAATTGTACTAATGTTAAGGTGATATTTGGAAAATAATAACGATGGTGATGTTCTTTTCTTTATTTTTCCTTTTAGTTTATTGTTTACTGTTTTTGTTTCAACCATATGTTACCCTTCTTGTCTGAAGTTTCATATCATAATATCTGATGCAAATTTTAGATTGAAATGTTTACCTTCAATAATCAGATTGGTTGTGTTGTCAACACTTCAGTAAGCAATTTTTTTAATTTGTTTACTTTAGTCACATTTGCAATTAGCTGAAAATACCAAGTTGACATATGATTCCAATTTCCATGCTGGTAGTAGTAAAATCCTAGTAATTTGGATTACTGAATAATCATGGAAGGTTTATAGATATTGTGGGCAAAATTGAGAAATAGAACTTGTGATTTTGCTTTTAGTGATGGTTTAGCTACATTGCTACACCATTACCGGAGTTGTTAGCTTATTGTTTTATGATGGCATATCTCATTACTGATTTTCAGTGTTGTCCTAAGTCAAAGTATGTTTGTAAAGAGAGATTACTGAGCGTTACTGTTGCTCTAGCACAGGCATTATGTTTGAGGAACCTGCTAGTTCTGCTGATGGAGAAATCAAAGTGAGCTTTGGCTATCAATGTAGTGGGAGAAAAGCTGTACGTGATAATGCTGATGAATATGAAATCATTCCTAAGCCTCGACTTCGAAGAACTAGCGGATCTTTCTCCTGTCTTTCTGGTGCTGCCTTAAGTGCTAATACTACATTAGCTAACACTAACATCTGCAATGGCATAATAGGCGCAGAGATACTGCCTAGTTGGGACTCGCCTAATTCATTCCGCAGGATTCCATCTTCTCCATCACTTTCTTCTAAAGTGGACATATTGTCATCTTCTCTCCAGAGTACATTGTCAAACTTGAGTGTTAGTCCATCTTCTCTTGGAGAATCACCTGAAACTGATTCATATCTTAAGTTCATGAGTGCTTCTTCCCCAAATGAAGGCTTTCTCAATGCTATGGAAGTGCAAGTTGCTGGTGGAGCTGCCGGTGAAGATAGGGTTCAAGCTGTTTGCTCTGAAGAAGATGGTTGGCTCTTTTGTGCTGTTTATGATGGATTTAATGGAAGAGATGCAGCTGATTTCCTAGCTGGAACTTTATATGATACCTTCTTAATGAACTTCAACTCATTTAATTGGGATAATAAAGAAGACTCAGCTGAAGTATCTAATCATTTGGCTTCAGGTGATTCATTGCAGAATATGCTTGAAGATAGAAATATTTCTGATGTTGGGAAAAGTTTTCCAAGAATAGGTGGTAAAATGGATGTTAAAGTGGACGCTTTTAGTCACAAGGATAATAGCACTGAGGTAGACACCTCATCTAAATCTTTCAAAGAAGGGGTGCTGGAGTGCCTCCAACGAGCTCTTAGTCAAGCTGAGATTGACTTCTTGTCCATGGTTGAGCAAGATATGGAAGACAGGCCTGATCTTGTTTCTGTTGGATCTTGTGTTTTGGTTGCATTGCTTGTTGGGAAAGACTTGTATACGTTGAATTTAGGTGATAGTAGAGTTGTCATTGCAACACAAAGTAGTGACTTTGATGTTGGAGAGACTGAAAGATATAAAGCAATCCAGCTCACAGATATTCATAATACTGACAATGAAGTTGAGAGATCTAAACTTTTATTGAATCACCGTGATGATCCTTCAACAATTACTGCAGGAAAAGTGAAAGGAAAGTTGAAGGTCACTCGTGCTTTTGGTGTTGGATACCTGAAGAAGGTTAGTAATGGTTTTAGTTAAGAGTGTGCAGTTGTTGAACTACTTAGTCCTTATTCTGTTCTCCTGTTTATACTCAATGTAATTATTTTTAATAATTAGAGTGCTTTTTACTGATCTGAAATCTTCTTCTTATTGACTTTTAACATTTTTTTTATGATTAATTTTTTTAAATTTTTTTTGATTGATTATTTCGTCCTACTTTCCACATAACGTGGGGAAGGGCACAAGTTTTAAGGAGTGCATATGAAGGGGAGAAAGATAGAGAGAAATAATAGGAGGGAGCCATGTGATGAGGAGGCAGATAGAAAGAACCCATTACCAAATAAAGTAATGTTGCAACCATTATGGGATAGAGGAAGTAATAATTAAAACCTTTACTGATGAAAACAGATCTGTTTTTAATCAAAACTGATTTTTACTTATTTATACTGATCTTTTCTAAACGGAAGAAGTTGAAGAGAAATGGGCCTTACTACAAGTGATGGATGATGCTTGTGCTAGGGAGAATACCTGCATAATTCTATGGGTGGGAATGAGCGGAGCAAGAGCAAAGCATTGATGTCATGCATCTTTAGCATGTGTTTTGACAGAGTTGTTGCCTGCCTAACCGTTCAGTTTATAAGCTGCTACCTTTTTAGTATGTGTGTAGGATATGAATTATAATTTGTGCCTGATGGCTATGGAGAGTCGACCCGTGGAATTCATATCTCCATTTCTTTGGCTGACGATTTCATTTGCAGAAGTAGTTTTGTGTGATGATGTAAAATATCATCCAGTGAACTCTTGCTAAATTGTCTGGTTACCTCAAATGCTAAAAAGTATAGAATCTTGTTATCTCATACTCCTATGATGATTGTGTGATCATAAATAGAACTTCCCAATCTAAATGTTGTCAACGCCAGAAATTCTAGATAAAACTTTCTTGTCCAATCTGCACTACAATTTCTCCGCTCTTTCATGTGATTTTGCTTCTCTGACGTGGATATTTGTCTGTTCACAGAAAGTATTGAATGATGCACTGATGGGAATCCTCAGAGTTCGAAATTTACTAAGTCCTCCTTATATCTCTACAAGTCCTTCTGTTAATGTACACAGAATTTCAAAATCCGATCGTTTTGTTGTACTGGGTAGTGATGGTTTATTTGACTTCTTTACCAATGAAGAGATCGTTAGACTGGTCCATTTGTTTATATCAAGATATCCTTCTGGTGATCCAGCAAAGTTTTTGCTCGAGCAACTTGTCATTAGAGCAGCAGATTGTGCAGGTATGTTGCATTTCTCAAGTCTCGTGAGTTGCTACCCTGTTATCGTCAAAGTATGCATTGAGAGGGGGGGGGGGGAGATGAGGGGCAAGAGTGGAGCCATGAGCTTTTGTTGTAGTTTAGACTGAGTCTCCAACCTACTGTTTCTGGTTTTGCATTTCATATATCTGCTTTGGGTTCCACAGTTGTAGATAAGCTATCAAATGCATAGCTTGGGTCAAGTTTGAAATGGAAAAGAGCCATGTTAGCTTTAAAGATAAGAATTCTTATGTTCTGCTGCTGGTTGACCAAAATATGAGTCAAAGGTTTGCCTTATTAGCAATGTCTGATATAGCTACTACAATAACATTACATCCGATGTGAATCCCCTCTATGTCTCCCATTTTGACTTCTCTGTTCGTAATGATGAATATGGACATGAATGTTTGATAAACTACTATCAGGCTCTAATTTACCAATTGAATCTGTGCTAGTCAGATTCTCATAGATTCATGATCTAATGAAGAAATTATTTGATGTCTGAAAAAATTATGAAGATATTTTATTATTAATCTACTCGTGTTATGAAGATCAGTAATTTTTAGGATAAATTACATCTTACCACCTAGACTTTTCATGTTTTTAGAAACTCCCACCTTAATGAATTTTTTTTATAAATTTCCACCTACCATTTCCAGTTTTATTAAAAACTCCAACCACTTAACGATTTTTGTTAAATTTCGTTAACAAAACCGTTTAGTGGGTCCCTCATATACATTTTGTTAACAAAATTGAACTTGAAATAGTTGCAAGTCTTTCCAAATAGTTATAATTCGTTCCAAACTTGCTCCAAAATTGTTGAGATTTTGCCCTTAAATTGATGAAATTGACTTCGATTTCAGCGTAAATTAATAATAAAATGCATATGTGAGGTCTACTTAACGGTTTTGTTAACGAAATTTAACAAAAATCGTTAAGTGGTGGGAGTTTTTAATAAAATTGAAAACGGTAGGTGAAAATTTATAAAAAAGATTCATTAAGGTGGGAGTTTTTAAAAACGTGAAAAGTTCAGGTGGTTTTGAACAAAAAATCCTAATTTTTATAAAACTTTTGTCTTTTTTGTGAAATTGATGCTCTATATAATATATATAATTATTTATTTGCTTTTCAACGGGAATTATTTTCTGTATATTTGATATTGTTTTTCCAATAGATTAGAGGTTTATTTTTCTGATATCTAAAATTGGATATATGCTCTTGCAGGTTTCAGCATAGAAGAGCTTATGAATATACCACCAGGGAGGAGAAGGAAATACCATGATGACGTGACAGTAATTGTGATCACTCTAGGAATTAATCAACGCACTTCAAAAGCCTCGACATGTTTGTAAGTTTCACGCTGCAAAAGTGAATGGAATCTGTAAAGATATTTTTTGGTTACATACAAAGACGTGGAGAGAATTTGGAAGGAGTAAGCAGTCTCCTGGTTTTGGAGGAAATTTGTTAAAAGAGAGCTGGAACCACAGAAGACTGCACATTTCGCCTTTCCTCCCTTTCCTGGGTTGGTGACCTAAAGAGTTTTCTATACGACCAACACTTATGTAATAGATGTGTGTATGATTATGATGATGATGATAATGTGTAGGTTAAGTTTTCTCTCTAAATCTGTCAAGGACTTTGGCTTTTGTACATATGCCCATTTCTTATGTATTTCACTATTTCTGTATTTCCCTTCTTTTTGCTGGATTTGAGCATTTAGTCATGGTAGACTTGGGCTTGCATAATTCGACGAGTCACGCCATAACTTTTTTGGGATCAAACTCATGTACTACTGGTTTATGGATTTGTTCATCTTCTGATTTTTGCATCTCAAAAATTGATCTCTCTCTCTATATATATGATGTTTTTGTTAACCTAGAATGAGACATGCTAGAAGAATTTCTGATTTAGCTTTGATATTTTCGATTCTCAGATCAGAATCCTCACAATGGTTTACAAAATTTACATTGCATTTTAGCCGGTGTTGTTCCTTGTCAAAATGCAATACCAAGGTAAACTAGTTGGTTTCGTTACCATATATTTGAACCAACACAAATCAACAAGCTATTGAGAATGAGATAGCGTGACGGGATAGTTATATAAATGTCTCAAACATGAGTCTCTGGGGGTATTCTTATTATCCTTATCTAATTTTTAGTCTCGGGTGATGTTTCGGGTTATTACCATTTTTAAGTTAAAAAATATCATCTAATGTTGCATATCTATTGGTTAGAACTTTAGTATATTCCCCTAAAAAAAAAAAAGAACTTTAGTATATTAACTCAAGGTCACGTGGTCGAATTTTATATTGAGCATGTTTCTAATATTTTTTTAATGTGCATAATGATGACATTAAATGAAACAACTAAAGGGAGAGTTCCACGCGGTGCTTAGACTTGCTTAGGAACACTTTTTAATACGGGTTTTCACCAAATAGATCGAGTTTTCATGAAATTCATCGGGTATCCTCGCACTTTTGAAAATACACCTAATACCCTTCAGTTCCAACATAATACACCCAAATATCGTATTAACCCAACATAATAGTATTAATTGTCGTTAGTCATTAATTCTAATTTTTTAGTTAAACATAATTTTAACCATAATCCTTACCCATAAACCTAATCCTAACCACCCCTCCCTCCCCCACCCTCCCACCACCCTTGCATCCCCCTTCCCCCACCCTCCCACAGCTCAACCCCCCCGTTTGAATTCCCCCCACCTTCGTCGAATTCCGCGGACAAAGGCAGCTGCTGGAGTTAATGGGTTGTAGACAACGGGTTGGGTTAATGGGTTGTAGACAATCGAGTTGATAAGTCGCTCCAAAGGTAAATCGGGAGAGAGGGGGGGACGGGAGCTGCGGAAGGGTGGGGGAGGGGGAGCTGCTGGGGTGGGGGGGGGGGCTGCAGGGGTGGGGGAGGGGGTTAGGGCTCAGGGTTAGAGGCAGGGTTAGAATTAGGATTAATTAGAGTTTAAACTAGAAAATTAGAGTTAATAACTAACGACGGTTAACATCGTTAATCATTAAGGTAGTGTTTGGAAACTTGTATTTCATTTCAAATAATGGATTTGAAATCTGGAATTTAAAGTTTGTATTTGAATTCCTAATCATTGTTTTGTAAAGGGGGTTTAATAGAGGAGAGAGAAATAGAGGTTTAATAGAGGAGAGAGAAAAAGTGTGGGTTAACTAAAGGAGAGAGAAATAGATATTAGAAAGGACATGAGTGAAGTTGGGATATATAAATACTCATGAAGTTTATGTATGAGGAGAGAATTTCAAATGACAAGATAATAGCTTGAATTTTAAATTCTACTAATATAGGCTTTTGATAAGAATTTGGATAAATTCCATAATTTCAAATTCCATGCCATCCAAACAATAGATTTCATCCAAATCCAGGATTTGAAATGAAATATTGCTTTCCAAACATAGCATAAGGGAATTTAAGTGTATTATGTTGAAACCGAAGGGTACCAGGTGTATATTCAAAAGTGCAAGGGTAATTAGTAAATTTCGTGAAAACTCGAAGGTATTTGGTTAAAAAATCGTAAAATATTAGTAGAGATTGTAGTAGGGCCCACTAGTTTCCTAACTTATATTAATATATAGGATTTTTTGTCCCAAACCACCTTATTAACTTTGTGCCACTTTGCGAGAAACTACCTTAAGTAAATGAAATTGTCCAGAACTACCTAAACTCCATAAAACCATTGTTGACAATACCAAATGGTTTTCCAATCAGTTGACCATGATTTTTTGGTCAATAAGAGTCACGTGCCTAGCCACAACGACCAATACAAGCACCTATTGTTACTCGCCACAACCACTAAGACCACCTGTTACAACCCAAAGTCACCTAGTGCAACCCACAACCACCAATACGAGCACCCAACCCAAGCACTCGACACAACCATTTCGACCACCCACTGCAACCCACAACCACCAATACGAGCACCCACTACAAGCCACATCCATATACAACCACCAATAGTACTTGCCACAACATATACGACCACCCACCGCAACCCACAAAACGCCCAACCCAGTTGACACTACTCGAAAACCCAAATCTCGAATCGAAAACCCACAACCAACAATTTCCCCACCCACACCCTACCACAGTACCACCACCATTAGCACCAAAATGAGGAAATGGAGGGAAGTGAGGGAAGTGGATAAAAAATGGCAAAAAACATCAGGTCATGTGCCCAACACTTCGGTATTATTAAACTAAAAACCACAGTCAACTCCCCTTTAAACCATTTAGGTAGTAGTCAACAATTGTTTTTACTATTTAAGGTAGTTTTGGACAATTTCGTTACTTAAGGTAGTTTCTCGCAAAGTGACATAAAGTTAAGCTGGTTTGGGATAAAAAAAACCTAATACATATTTATATTTTTTGATCGAAATACTGGCCGAAACTATTAAATGCAACATTTTAAACTCTTTGATCTTTGAAACGCCCATTTAATAAAATCTAAGTTGTTTCATGCATTCAATATTTGTATATGTTAAGTATATATACACCCAAATTTTAAGATTGCTTGACCTAGTAATAAAATTCCTCCCATTTGACTTTGAGGTTACAAGTTCTAATATTCCTTGAAAGTTAGACGCCAGCATGCAATCAATGAGGAATTTTCAATCTTAACCACAAACTGAAAAATTCTGAAACAAGGGCAAAAACTAGCTCAACATACTAACAAAACAGAACCTACCGAGATTCCCTCTTTTTGATGTCAAACAAAATAGTACCAAGAAGAAGATACACTTACACATGTCCTACTTTAATCGAAGCAACACTAGTTCTTTGGAGAAGAGAACATCAATTACACCGGGAGGGTTCTTGAATTAGGAAAAACAAAATTAGAAGAAACAAATTTTTATAAGTATCTTTTTGCGAAAAACAACCTAACTTTTTTATTTTTTGTCGTTTTACAACCTTAATCAAAATTTATTTTACGAGATCAGACCTCAAGGTTATTTTTCGACATTAATTTTCGATCACAAGCTTTGGGCAAGGCATTGAACATCATTAGGTGTGAGGATTGCATATAGAAAACGCATTGATCAAAGCCCGGAGACGAGAATCGATCAATGATGTAAAACCGTCATGAGGTCTAATCTCGAAAATAAACTTCAATTAAGGTTGTTAAATGCCAAAAAAATTTTAAAAGGTTGTTTCTCACAAAAAAATTACTTATAAAATGTTGCTTCCTCAAAAAAATATAATTATTTAGAGAAAAAAAAAAGAGATTAGAGAAATTACATAATAGAACACCCGTTAGGGTTTTCATCACTGAAAATACTAAAGGAATTAAATGCTGTTGCCTGAACTTGGTAGCTTTCCAACTGCTCATTTATATTATTGTAGGAAACAAAAGGTGATGTTGGGACGTTATATGATACACCATACCCTACTTTACTAGGATGAGCTGCATTATAATTCATCACTTGAACTGTTTCAGACCCTTGATTTGGCACAAATGAACTCATCTCTTCAAATGAAGGGCTCAGATTAACTCCTTGGCCTTTCCCCTCATAATCATTTACTAATCCAGTAGTATTTGCTGCTCCACCATTGACTACACCACCACAATTACCATTTTGCCCCTTACCTTTCTTCCTTTTTCCACCATTCCCTGCATCACCTGAGTTTGCTGCAGTTTTAGAATGTTTTATCATAGCATTGTTTTTCAATGTCACTTGTTTATTTCCATCACTGTTTTTTTTGGTGTTTTTCTTGACTTCAATTTTTGGAGTAGTTTTTTCTTTGATTTGGTTACTTTTTGGGTCACTTTGTTTTGCATTTTTGCTGGCATTTTCACCTGATTTTTCATTCCATATCTCTGCATGTTTACCTGTTTTTAGTAACTTCTTCACCAGAATCTCTGAACTAACGTTTCCACTTACTGTAACCTTCTGCTGCTGTGAGTCAATACTTGTGCTGTAAACTCCTATATGAAACCAATCATCATATTTAGCCAGTAACAAATTTGAACACTCTTAACTACAAAACCTTCACCAGAAGAACACACTAAAAATACTTGTTATTAGAGTAAATAGTCAAAACGTTGCTAAGTAATAAAAAAACAAAGGAAGTAATGTTTAGTAAAAATCAGTTTAATCAGCAAAAATTAGTTTAATCCGTCTGAATCAGTATATTGCTGGGACAGTTGGGTTTAGAGAGATGGTACCGTCGATGCGCTGAAGAAGCTTCTTGACTTCTCTCTTGCAGCCAAGACAGTGAATGGGGACTTTGAGTACCCATGTCTGCATGCAAAAGAATAGTAGTAGAGAGACGAAACATTATAATAAAATAACAAACAGGGAAGAAGAGCAGAATGTATAGGAGATATATCCATGGAGATAAAAGAAAGTACATTGTATTTCAGCAATTGTGTAGCTTCTCCTGCTTTAGTTGAACCAGGTGCAGCCATTACTAAGAGATGGAGACTTTGAGAAGCAGATGTAGAGTAGGAGAGTTTATGACTTTAATAGTGAGTAGTGAATAGTAATGGGTATAAAAAAAAGAGGGTTGCAGTTGGGTTTGTTACTAGGGAGTAAATGATGCAATATAGTACTATACTACTATCCAAAGTTTTTGAAAAGTTGAAACAATAGTTTGAATACCAGGCCTATGGACGTGGATACAATATTTTTATGCAAGTTCTTATATTTTTATCAGTCACACAAATTCACATTATAATGAATTTGTAGGAATGTCTACTACTCTTGTTTATATGTGAACCAAACAAGTACCTTTTTTTTTTTTTTTAAATTAATATTAATTCATTGATTCAAAGTTATACGACATCTACAATAGAAGTCAAAACTAAACAAATACATATCAAAATGAAATAAATACAATTCTAATATGATAAAACCACGATCGTTTAGTAGATCCAACACTTCTTGTCTGATGCAGCCTTCTGCAAGGGGGTCTATCGATCTTTTGTAGTTTTGAAGTAGAACCGGATTCAATTCAAGTAAACGTAAACGAAGTCTTGACATCTGTTGCAACTCCGCACAAATTTCGATCAACAAATCAACATCTTGAATCACACAAAAACCAAAAAACAATTTCTTTAAACTCTCACATGGAGAGAGATAAAACCCAATATATAGGTAGACATAACCCAATATATGGGTATAAAAACTCTCCATTAGAGAGAGACTAAGATTTATTGGAAACATAAACATAAAAAACTAGTAATAAAACGAGAAAAGGGGCTTACCACAGCCCAAAAGGATGGTGGTAGTCCCTAGGTTGAAAATTAGAGTTTTGTGGGAGAGGAGAGAGAAGAGAGAAAAAGAAGGAGAGAGGAGGCTGTGTCAAAGAACTTAGATGACGACCTTGATTGTCGCTTAATCAATCTTCAACCAAGCAAGTACTTAGTGTATTCAAGTCAGCTAAACAATACACCAACTTGTTTGATGGATGATAATAACAATAATTAATCTATAGCTTAATTTGTAAAGAGATATCATCCTTATATTTATGATAATGTTTGTCCGATTGCAAACACTTGTTTTCTTCATGATTTGCCATTGTCATCCATTACAACTTACATATAACCAAACTACTTCAGTCTAAAAATAATAATAAAAGATTTTTTTACGAAAGATATTAATAAGAGATTAATGTTGGAATATGATTCAAATATTGATGTCTTGTTTTTAGATTTGCATTATCTCTTAATTTAGTGGTGATAACAGATTCCTAGTATTATGGAAGCAGTCACGTTTTTAGTGGGATGGTTTAGTGAGTCTAAGGTTCATAGTATTAGTTAAGTTTTATTGTTAGTGCGTGGGTGATCATGGGATGATTTCCCTGATTATTAGCATTAGGTGGTTATTTCCTTTGTTATTTATATGCTTAGTTTACTTAATGAAATGTGTGTGAGAGAACCAACAAAGTTCAGTGTATTATTTCTATTTCTTCCACCACCAAGTTTCACTCTTATAAACATCATTAAAGTTTCAACATGGTATCCGAGCCGATGGTTCGATCCTAAACCTTAAAAAAATACTGTCGTAAAAAAAAAAAAAAAAAAAAAAAAAATGTTGTGAGTTTTTGAGTATTAGTCGTGAGTTTTGAGTGTTAAACACAGTGAGTGTAACTATGGCAAATAATGGAGTCAATTCGTCCTTTTAACCTTTAATTCCAATCTTTAAAGGTGAGAAGTATCATCTATGGAGTATCAAGATGCAAACTATGTTTCAATCTCAAGAGTTATGGGATATTGTTGAGAATGGGTACAAAGAACCAGTCGAAGCACCGGCAGAACCCGTCAAAGTCTGCGTGAAAGTCGAAAACGGAATGCGAAAGCATTATTTATTATCCAATCTTCAGTAGATGATGAAATATTTCCTCGAATTTCATCCAGTAAGACAGCAAAAGAGGCATGGGAGGTGCTCAAACAAGAGTACTTGGGTGATCAAAAGGTATTGAAGGTAAAGTTGCAAACTCTTCGTCGTAGTTTTGGAGAGTTAGCTATGGGTGATAGAGAATCTGTTCAAAGTTATTTATCTAAAGTAACTGCAATTGTAAGTCAAATGAGGTCTTATGGTGAGAATATTAGTAGTGAAGAAGTTGTGAGTAAAGTTTTAAGAAGTTTGAATAAAGATTGGAAACATGTTGTTCCTGCAATTGTGGAGTCAAAAGATTTGTCTAGTTATTCTTTTGATGAGTTAATGGGCTCTTTGTTAGCTCATGAGTCTTGGGTAAGTAAAAGTGAGGATGTAGCAGAAGAAAAAGCATTTCAAGTTGAAGGGCAAATATCGGATGATCAGTATTATGATGGAAGTCGTAGTCGAGGTAGTAATAGTCGTGGTCGTGGTAGAGACGGTCGTGGTCGTGGTTACGGTTATGGTCGAGGTGGTGGTGGTCGCGGTCGTGGTCTTGAAGAAGGTGGAGGTCGTGGTGTGAGTAGTGTTCAATGCTACTATTGCAAGAAGTATGGTCACAAAGAAGATAGATGTTGGGATAAGCAGAGGGATGAGCAAGTGAAAGAACAAACCAACTATGCTCAAAAGGTTGAAGAAGAAGAGACGCTCTTCTAGACGCGTGTGTCGCAGTTGTGTCATGAAAGTCGTGGTTGAGTTCAAGTCGAAGTTCGTCGTCGTGTGGTCGTGTTCGTGGTAGCTGTTTATGGCAATGGTTGAACTTGTGGCGTGGGAGTTTGAATCAAAGGGGAGTGTTGGAATATGATTCAAATATTGATGTCTTGTTTTTAGATTTGCATTATCTCTTAATTTAGTGGTGATAACAGATTCCTAGTATTATGGAAGCAGTCACGTTTTTAGTGGGATGGTTTAGTGAGTCTAAGGTTCATAGTATTAGTTAAGTTTTATTGTTAGTGCGTGGGTGATCATGGGATGATTTCCCTGATTATTAGCATTAGGTGGTTATTTCCTTTGTTATTTATATGCTTAGTTTACTTAATGAAATGTGTGTGAGAGAACCAACAAAGTTCAGTGTATTATTTCTATTTCTTCCACCACCAAGTTTCACTCTTATAAACATCATTAAAGTTTCAACAATTAATACAATGAAGTTGGATTTTATGACAAAACAAGGCATTGCTCAATATTGTTATATGTTTAATCTTCCACTTATAAGGTTTATATTTAGCGAAATTCTTATGACAATACTAATACATTATAGCAGACGTCATGTTGCAAAGCATACTAATATGAATAAGATGGGCTTTTTTTCACTTAAAGAGAGGAGCGAGGTCAGGACATTTTTCTCTCTTTATAATCAAAAGGGTCTTTGAATATCAACTGTAATCAACTTTGTCAAATCCGTAGGTAGGAGTTAGGAGTAATAGATAGTAGTGCAACCTTATATATCCATCATTGGGTAAAAGCAGCGAGCGAGTGAGTGAATGAATAATTAAAACTGATACTTTTTTGACCTCGCAGGCTTATCATTGTCAACTTAATAGGAATAGTGCATAACTTATTAACTTGCTAGTGCTGAAGCCATGATTGCCTTAAAAATTAGTGGGGATCCATGAGACCCTGACCCTCTTTCTTTCATGGCTTCCAAATACAAATAGTAAAAACTTAGGATTCTGTAGGGATTCTCACCGCATTTGATGGGTGGTTGTTCAAGATTTTAGATAAAGTTAAAGAGAGAAACACTAAAATTTTACGTCTTTACACGAAAGCTCTATTTCTTTCCTTTTTCTTTTACATATCTATATACTTTTCTGTTTTTATTTTCCCTTGTTTTTTTGAGGAGAGAATGGAACTTTCTCTGTTAATAGTAATAACTACTAGTTGAAAAGCTTTATGATTGAAATCTCAATAGGTTGGATTAGATCGGATTTTTTGAATTGCTACACTACTTCAATTCACATTTATATTTTTGAGAACCAGTTTCGAATTTGGATATTTTTATTAGATTGTTTTTTCTCGAATATGGTTGGAATAAAACTATTTCATTACTTTAATATAAAAAAAAAGGTGAGCTTGTGCGGTATTCCAGTAGAGTATAAAGTGTTTGGAGGATTTGTATTGATTATCATAAGTTTAGTTTCGATATAAGAAGATATCATTGTAGTACTTTATTGATCAAATATTGCAATGACTTTTACAATGATAGTCAAATGGAACACTAGCTACAAGGAGGAGTGTAATTTAAGTGTGGAATTTAGTACTTCATTTTTTTTATTCACCAATAAGAGAATGATGATGTAGCTACTAAAGCACCAATCATGAAGAGATCAAGGTGTTTATTGCACTCAGAACGCCTTAAAGAAAAGGCAATTGAGGAGGTATTCTGACTTAAATTTTACAGTTGAAGAATGCACACAATGTAATTAGGTGTGAGGTACACTGGGTGCATACCTTTGCTTTAGTCAAGGTGATTACAGAGAGGCATAGAGGAGTTCAAGGACTTAGAGACATGAGAGGCATGCAATTCCGGCCTTATAAAGCATTTTGATGTTAGATTTTACACAAGTCACACATTGTGCTAATGTTATTTACAACTTGGTTGATAGGGAGGATTTGGACGGAAAAGAAAAAAGAAAGCAATTAAATGCTTAATAGCCTGACATGAAATCTGCTAATGATCCAAACAGAGGACATGACAGCTTCCACTACCATGTGGAAGAATATGGTTGGACACCGAAGGAAATCCTATCCAAGCTCATTGTGGTGGCATTCTATATGATGAGAAATCAAAGACTTACTATTGGAATGGAGAATATAAAGATGGCCCAACGTATCATGCTCACAAGAATGAAGCAGCGCGAGTAATTAAGTATCTTTATGTGAAATTTTTCTCTTTTTATGAATTGTATGCTAATATATAGTATTAAGTAATTTGAAACGAAAAATCATTGATGAAATATGTGGTCATGATGTGGAAAGAATTGTCATATGTGTTATAATAAGAAGCTTGACATAATTTTTAATAATGAGAGCATGGTGCAAAGATGAGATAATTAAGGATAAAAAGGTTGGATAGTAGAGTTAATGAACAAAGGATATCTGTCGTGCAATTTATGTTGCATGTGATGGAGTGAACTCTCCTATGAAAATATATCTCCATCGTAGAGTATCTCAAACTTATGAGACATACTGACATTATTTATAGAGAAATTTGTGTCAATAAAACATGAGAAACCTGCTTTTTCACATAGAAATGCCATTATTGGTGTTTCTAAACAAATGGAACCTAGGTGCTTTCATGCGTTGGCTTTCTCTTTCTTATGACCACAATCATATGTTTTGGACCAAACAAATTATCGCTTATTTATGCTCATTGCAAAATCAAGCTTATAAGCGGTCTCCTGTGGCTGTAAGCATGAAGCGATGTGGATCTTGTTCAGTCACATCTTCTGATATATGTGAGTATACTTGAAAAAGTCCAATTTTAACCTGATCCAATATCTATTCCTGCTCCTTTTGAGAACTTCAGAACAAGTATATAGTTGGAGTTATGTACTTGGAATGATTTGGCATTTTTCATATCTCTAAGAGTTTTAACTAGATGGGAATTTATGACTTTTCACTTCTGGATTTTCATGTATTTTGGTAGTTTCTTAGCTATGTTTAGATCTTTGAATGTGTTAGATAATTATATCATACGTGGATTGGGAATTTAATGCCTTGGACCATAAATTGCTTCTATCTTTTTTTTTTTGGGACAAATTGAATTTTGAATAAATATATATGTTTCCCCTTCCCCCTTCTGTTTTTCTTCTTGTTATCTCCTTTGTTCCCGGATTACTCCCTATTTTCACTTTTTCCCTTAATCTCTATTCTCTTTTTCTTTGGTCCGATCTCAACTATTTGTCTAGATGATTATGCGGTTTTTACCATGACCGCAACCTTTAATGCGGCAAGAGTTGCGGTTAGAAACTGCAGCCCTTCCTAGATGCCAAGGGATGCGGTAAAAAAACGCAGTATGTGGGTCCGTTTTGACCGTAGCCCTTGGGCTTTATTCTTCTATTACACTTTTCTAAGGTTTGTCAGATTGCAACCTCTAGTTCAGCCTATGGGTTTGCTTTCCCTACTACCTGTGTCTAAGAATGGTCAAACTCACGATACAGTGCAGTATACACAACCCTCCCTTTCCTTTCTAACGACAACAATTATTCCAAGTAATACCTCTAGAAGCAACCTAGGTGGTTGGCATGTTCTTCACCGTGAACTATTTCTATCAAACCGGATATCTTTTCTCAAAGTAAAACATTATAAACATCATACAAATATTGTTTCATCTCAATAATTTTCAACAAAGGGATGCCCAAATGTCCTTACTGATAAGTGCGTTATTAGTCATTGCTTGTTAGGTTTTACAAATATTGTTTGAAAACCGATTTTTGATGCCTTAACAACACACTAAAAGCGTCTTATTAAAATGGCGCCGTTGTCGGGGAAATTGTGCTATTTATTGAAGTTCTCTTATGTTTGAAGTTGCTTAATTGTTTTTTTTTTGTTTTTTTTTTTTTTCTTTTTTTATTGGTTTTATTTTTTATCTTTTTTATTTCTTTTATGTGGTAAGTACTATTTATATGAGTCTAGGATTTTGTACATAATTTTAATTTATCTTTTTTTAAGAGAATTTCAAAAAATGGCAAACTTCTTTTTTCCTCAATATGAGGATGAACCATTTTGGAATTATTGTTATAGATTTGAGAACTCTTCTAACTAAGATTTGAGATTTGGGAGAAGTGTGAGGTGATGTATGAGAGTTTGAATATGCATACAAGAGAAATGGTAGAGTCTATGTTTAATGGTGAATTTCGATCCCAACACTTTGATCAAGAATAAAGTTTCTTTGGGTGGCTGTCTAGAGACACTTAGGACCATGAAAATACTGCTTTCTCAAATTTAGAAGATATATCTAATTGTAAACTACATGTTTATTCTGAAATTCTTAATTCACTCAAAGAAAATATGGCATTGTTAAAGAGATGTGATTCTAAGATGGACAACATTGTCGAATCTAGCAAAATATCAATCGAAACATTAAGTCGAATTATCAATGATAAAAATCACTCTTTCATGACTATAACCGATAAATATGATGATTGGGATATGAATGAAAACCCCATAGTAGAGGAATCATTTGTTGAGAAAGCTTACACTATAGAGTCTAATAATGTTGAAGAAGTGGTTGATGAGACTTTTGTTTTTATCTGTCCTCTTCATATTCCTTTTTAAGGAAACTCGAGTTAGTTCTTTCCTTCCCCATCTTATTCCCTCTCCGGAAAGTTTCATCATTCACTAATGGAAAAAAGCCCATCTGATTCGGTCGAAACCGGACTTACTGATGCGGTTTTGGTCCCCATCAAATGGGCTCGCAGCAGATTCCATTTATTTCCGGTCCAAAACCGGATCAGTAAATAATTACTGATGCGGTTTTAAGGTAAAACCGCATCAGTAAATCACATTATTTACTGATGGGGATTTACTTTACAACCAGATTAGATTACCAAAATTTTTACCTAGAAAAAAGTTGCAGACCTGCCACCTGCAGTCTGCAACCTTTTTCATACACAATAACACAAAACTCAGCAGTACTTTCATACACAACACAATCACAATAACAATATATATAAATAATGAAAAACAGATTTGTATAAAAAAAATCTTTGAAAAAATGCATACACAATTCCAGCAACAACGAAAACAAATGAAAATTAAAAAAAAAAACGAAAAAAATGACAGTAAATGAACGGAAATTGAAAATGACAGTAAAAACCAAACTAGATATAACTAAAAAACATAAATTACAAAAAATGAACAAAAATTGAAAAAAAAACTAAAAAATGAACAAATCTAAAATACAGAAAATGAAAATAAACAACTAAAAAACGAACAAATCTAAAATACAGAATATTAATAAAACAAATTAATCACGAGTGAAAACAAACAAAAATACAGAAAATTAATAAAACGAACAACTCTAAAAAAAATGAAAATTAAAAGAGGGCTTCAAATCTAAAAAAATTGAAAAACCCGAAAAAATTACAATGAGATATGAAATTACAACTAAATTAAAAAAAGAAAATACTCATATCTGGACACGAGCGACGAATATCGATAGAGGAGACGAAATCTCGTTTCTTCGATTTCGTTCTTCACTTCTTCGTTTCCATTCTTCGTTCGTGAGGGATGAGTAGAGAGGAGAGAGAGAGAGGTGGACTGAAGTGGTGGCGTTTGTCAAAGGACTGAGGTGCTGGCGTTTGTGGTGGCGAACTTCAGCCGCGTGTGTGAGGGAGTATAGAGAGATATTCATTCGGTGTCGGATTCGCCGTCATCGATGGTTCTTTGTCGTCGTTTGGTTCGCCGTCGTTGTTTGATTTGGAGTCTTTAGCGAATTAGGGTTCATGTGGAGGAAGGAGGTAGGATTTTGGAGCAGAGGATGATGGGGGATTGAGGAGCGAGGAACGGGTTAGGGACGTAGGGTTATGAGGGAAGGTAATGGGTCGGGGTTAATTATAAGGGAAGGTAATGGGATGGGGTTATAAGGGAAGGTAACAGGCATGAGGAATGGGCCAAGTTTCGTTTTTTAAAAGAAAAAAAATAAGAAAAATCTGATGCGGTCCTAGAAATCGCATTAGATTTTTAAAAAACCGCATCAGTTTTTTAATCTGATGCGATCCACAAGAGGACCACATCAGATTTTCCTCCCAACTTTTCTTCCCTTTTTTTTAATTGATTTTCTGATGCGGTTTTACAAAACCGCATCTGTTATTAAGTGACAAATAAGGTTTTTCCACTAGTGATTGAAAGAGCCTTTTGCCTTTGTAAACCTTCACAAGACTCAAATGAACGTCATAGATGACATGATTGAGCTTAAATTTTGCAAGGACCATCAAAAGGAGAACTCACAGTTTTTTTCTTTTTGTTTGAATTTCGATGTTTGTTTCTTCATACTTTCCAGGATTTTCTCGAAAATTTCATTTTTTTCGGCACTCATTTCTTGGTAAGCATATAGATGCATTGAAATTTATGCATGCTATTTTTTTTTACCTATTTGATCCATTGTGAAATGTGTGCTAATGCTTATTACAAATTATTGAGATCTTTGTTAACTTATTTAGTGGTAAAGTCAATCTAATGATCCTAAAATAACACTTTTCGGGAGGTACTATATATGAAACAGTTCTTCTTATCTTATTTGGTTAGGATTTTTGCTAGATTTGTGCCCTTACTTTATCTTTGCTTGTCAACTCCGAAGATGGAGTTTGTATTAAGCTTAGGGGAGTTAGCATGTGTTCTCTCTATCTCAAAATTTTTTTTCCTCTTGTTTGTTAATTAGGTTCATATTAAGCATATTTAATGTTAGGTTTGCAAAAAAAAAAAAAACTAACAAAAAGATTTTTTTTTCTTTTCTTACTTAATTTTTATGCATTTATAATAGTTTGGTTGCATACATAATATGTTGCTAAGAGTGTTCATAACTTTATTGGAAGACCTTCTTTGCATTTGACTTAATTGTTTTGGAAGCCTTGTTGTGACTTTATGTGATCTTTGAGATCGGTAACTTTTGATAGTGTCTTTTGTAATTAGGCGAGTTTATTGCTTGGATTGCCTTATCCCTTGTGTGACGAACCCTGAAGGAGGGCACCAACCTCATAAGACTCAATTACAACCCTCACCATTGATTGCCTAGCTTGTGACTTGCATTTTAACTCTCGAATATTGCATATGACTGAACTAAATAGAAGAATGATTTAGGGCATTTCACTTTGCTAGAATTAGGAGCTCAAAAGCCAAAAAGCTTTTTATACCGGCATAATTATCCGCTTTTTAACCTATTTGAGCCTTTCTATCCTATTTTTGCTTAACCCTCACAATAAATCTTGGCCAAGATTTCCTCAAAGCGGAGTGCATGTCCAGGTAATGTGTTTGTATAATTCCAATAGATGAAGAAAATTGCGAAAAAAGAGAAAAGAAAAGAAGAAAAGAAATCTCTTATTGATTCATTTGGATTCTTCTTGAAAGAAAAGAAAGTGAAAGAACAAATTGATGAGAAAAATGAAATAAATATTTCCAAAAATTGAAATTCAAAGTAAAAAAAAAAAGTGATTATGTTTGAGATTTCAAATTGAATTGGTGTTAGGTCTAGCTTGGGGGAGTCTCTTCCCCCTAGTTGTACTCCATTTTTTTTGCACCAGATCCCCAATTGATATCCTCACCCCTAACGCAGCCTCGTTAGAACTTGATAAAATCCCTTTTGACTTCTAGATTAGTCTTTGGCAATTCAGTAGTGGTGGCCTGGTGGGTGAGATTTTGTGCAAGTCATGATGTGGGTCATTAAAATGTGGCAGAGCGGAGCTATTATGGTTGAGCATCCCTAGGGGGGATTTAAACTCAGGACTTAGATATGGAGAGGGGTGATAAATCACTCCTAGAAAGCCTGGTTTTTAAGAAGATTCGGTTGATCGGTGGATTGGATCTCTTAAGTCACTCTTGTGCTTCCTAATCATATTTCTCTTGTGTTTGATTGGTCTACTATATCTTGATACAAACTCATTCAGCTTGCATGTCATGTTTGGAGTTTTTCATATATAGAGCATTTAGGCTAGTGTGTTGCTTGGTTTTTCTTTTTCATCTTTTTCTCGTCTTTTCTTTCTTCTTTCTCATTCTTGGTTTAATTGAGGACAAGTAAAATTCTATTATTGGGGAAGTTTGATAAGTGCGTTTCTAACGCACTTTATAGACTCCTTTTAGCTCATTTTGATCCATTATTCTCCCTTTCCCCTCTGTTTCATTCACTTGACCATTCATGATCATAGTAACATTTTGCTAGATTTTCAATCATATTTGACCGAATTTCTAGTACATTTGCTTTCACCATGTTTTGACATATTCATAATATAGGTGCAACTACCTAAGTGGATACGAGTTGTAGAGAGCAAAGAAAGCAATGAAAATATAGCACATGTTGAGAAATGGTGCGTTTACATCATGCCCCATGTCCGCTCGCACAAAGGAGCACATTGCATAATATAATTTTATACAGGGAACTCCAAATGGACATCACTTTCAAACAAAAAATCGGATAAAGTTAATTCCAATGGGAGGTGAAAGCTTGTTTCGATAGTTTTCCAACAGGTGGTCATAAACTTGATTTAGATCTAAAACGAAAGAGTTATGCGCGTTTTAAGTTGAACTTTCCATCCAGAATAGAAAAGTTGGTGTGCCCGCACCAACTAATGAGGTGCCCCCACACCACTTACCGAGGTGCGCCCACACCTTTCGACAGATTGTTGCACTACGAGATCAATGCGTTTGGTGCGCCCGCACCTGTTTGTGCGTTGCGCTCTCACCATTTATATTCCGTTAAAAATTATCTGGCCATCGTGCCTAATTATAAAAAGTAAGGATGTTTTTTTTGAACGGTGTTTTGTTCTAGAGATTAGAGAGTTATTTTAGGATTCATATTAGAGAAAAAAACACATTAGTTTGTCTTAGATTTTGGATTGGTAGATCGAAGTTTGTTGCGATTTCTACAGATTGAAGGTATCTTTTATCAATTAAATTGCAAAGTTTCAGTTTTTGTTCTTCTTTTAATTGTTATTCTTTGTTCTTCCATATTATTAGATCTCTTATATTGTAGTTTCTTAATTGCTTATTGTTATTAATTTAATTATCTCTTAATCATGTTTAGCCCTAGATTATTTATAAATTTCAAGTTTTATGATTAGTATCCATGATTAGTGAGTAGTCCCTTATTTAGGGTTAGGGTGAAAGTATGGATTAAGGTTTTAATGTATTCTTAATGTGATTGTGAATATCTTAAGCTGTTTATGCATTAATCTTGGTGCTTTGTGGCCATATGATAGATAATGATCGAATTTATGCTTTGGTATTTTGATTTCAGATGTTCTTAATTGAATTTTGAATGCTTTTATCATCCCCATGAATCAACTTAATTTCTAGGCCAAGATATTGGGTAGAAATTGAGGGGATCCTTTATTAGGCGTTTTCCGAATTCATTGGATCTCTAAACCTATTGGATCTCTTAATCAAGTGACTAAAGATCATTCGAGAGAGGAATTAGTTGATTGATTAAGCGATTATTCTTGAAGAGCACACTAGTACATAATCGATTATTTGCGTTAGATGTAAGGCGCCCATTTGCGTCGGACATTCGTCCGGCGACAAAGGTCTCGACGCAGATCTGGATATAAGATCTACGTCGGACAACGGCACAACGTAGTTCATAAGCTATCTGCATCGGACCCTTCCCAACATGCAACGCAAATTGTCTTTCATCTACGTCGCACATTGACCACCATGCAGCAGCCCAACAAGCCACACTGATTTGCATCGCACGTTAGTCAACGTTTGACGCATATTAACCATTTTTTTTATTTTAAAAAAGTCTATTTGTGTCAGACATGGTCTTGCATCCGACGCAAATGGGTAATTTTTGTTAAAAGAAAATAAACTCACGTATACACGAAACTACAAGAATAAATATAAAGTCTGAATCTACATAAAATTAATCCTAAAATACAAGAATGCAAAAGAATACACAATTAAATCCTAAAATCACTAATCAAAGGCAAAAGAATAACACATAGCAGTGAAATCAAAAACGAAATTGAATCAACTTCACTAAAAATGAAATTTAACAAAACTGACATAAAACATAAAAATACACCAAGCTCTCCTAATCAACCTCTACAAAATCAACAAAAGTAATCAACGATAATCTATACAAAGCTAAAAATTTTAAAAACAAAATTAAAAACTTAAATATTCAGATCTAACATGCAAAAAACAAAAATAAAAAACTGAACCTAATAAAACAAAATCAGATCTAACATACAAGAATGAAATTGCACTAAATATATTAAAAAAAAACTTAAATCTCCCAAAATCAGATCGAACTTCGTTCTCGTTCTTCTTCAAATCTCGTTCTTCTTCAATTATCATTCTTGAATTTGAGAAAATTGTAGCGAGAAAACTCGTCGGGTGAAGTGGTTGTTGGTGTTGTCGTGTCGGAGGATTCAGTGGTTGTCGGTGTCGTCGAAGCATTCATGAATTGCGAAGGAAGACAAAGGAAAGAATTGGTGGTATGAGAAAAAGAGAGAGGGAGAGAAAGAGGGGAGAGAGAGAGGAGGACAGAAAGGGAGGGAGAGGGAGAGTGACAGCTGCATGAGATGTTGTTTGTTTAGGGTTTGAAAATAAGGGGAAGTGGGCCTACTTATTTGCATCGTACATATAGCCCATGCGACGCAGATAAGCCCAAATCACTATTTCTGGTAAAAAAGTACGTTGCGCAACATGTGCGATGCACATGAGCTACGTGCGATGCAAATCGTGTTCGTCATGTGCGTCGCGTCCCCATTATGATGCAATGCAAATAATCCTTCCACTCATTTGATGTGAGTGTTTGCGTCGCGTGTTTTCTGATGTCCGATGCAAATAGGCTCTTCTTGGGTTTTTGCGTCAGTTCTTCGGTAGCGCGATGCAAATACAGCGAAGCAAATTGATGATTTTGTACTAGTGCCATTCGAGAGTGGACTCGACTATTTTAGAGCAAATTGATAATTCTTTGATTTTAGTTAGTTTTAGTTGTTACAAAAATCATTCAAACCCCCAGAAATCCGTCAAGTAGGTAATCTAGACTTGTTAGACTTTGATTAATCCCAATTTCCTTGTGGATTGATCCTTGACTTGCGTTTACTATGTTCTTAGTAATTGCTTGTTAGGTTTTACAAACATTATTTGAAAATTGATTTTTGGTGCTGGTCGATCCCTTAAGTGTCGTTATTTCCTATGGTTCCAAGTCAAGAACAAAATCACCATAGCCTAACTAACTAGCCTTAGTATAGCGTAGTAGGGGGTCGTATCCACGGATAAGAAATGGGTTTTACACTTAGTTCGAGATGCAATCAATTGATGGGAGTAAAAAAGGGGTTTAAGTAAGCAACTAGAGTAACTAAGGCAAATAGAATAAGAGTGATTAAGTAATGAGACAAACACTAAGGATAGAAGGAATCATGAAACTCACAACAATAATTTAAACAATATTGGTAAGCGATGGTTCAAGTCTAATGAAGGTCTTGGTCCAACATCAAGAGGTTACCCTCGCACACCTCTCAACACCGCCTACCTATCCCCGCCTATAAGGTCGTGGTCTATCCATCACCAAGTCATCATTAATATCAAGCTTGCTCTCACACAATACAACATTAGCACAAGATTCAAGCATAAAAGTGATCAAGTTTCATGCTTTGACAATAGAATACCTTGATTTGAGTACTAAAAGAACAATCACCAAAATCAACCAAACATCATTCAAAATCATCACAAAATCCCATTATCCCCGTTCCCTATCTTGAAATCTAGCCTAGGAAGGAGAAAAACATAGTAAGGTTAGTAAAAGCAACAATAAAAGTGATACAGGAGCATTTCTAGCACTTGCATATAAGAGTATCTCCTTAAATCTTGGCTCAATTGATGTACATGGAGGACTCTTCATGGGAATGACTACTAAGGTGGTAGCATGTTTGCTAACTAACCTAGGTAGTGATAGGCGTGTGATTCTAGCATGTCTATGAGGATCCTAATTCTATTAGGATTCATATCTTTAATTGTTTTCCTAGTTAGAGTTGAATTAGGAATCATGGTTTTGCCTACGTTCTTAAAACGATGGATTTTACATGATTCAAGGAGTCTAAGGAGTCTAGGAATTAGGGCTTGTCCTAATCCTACTAGGTTTATGTTTTTGTCAAGTAGTATAAATACAAAGCTATGTAGTTCGAATTTTTACAGATTAATAAGAATTTCGTGAGCTTTGTGCTTTTGTGTTAAACATTGATTGTTTACAACCTCTTGAGTGTTGGTGGCTTAGCCTTTATGCATTCAAAACCCTTAGTGTTTATTCATTGTGGTGACATAGTCTTTATCATTGAATAGCCTAAGATCTATCCTGTTACTTGGTTACTTGAAGTTCTTGAAGTTTCTTACTTGAATCTTCATAGTTACTGTTTTGTGTTTCATTGTTATTTGATTGTTTTACTTAGCTTCCGCACAAGTATTTGATTCTTGAAGAATAAATACATCATATGGTATCAAGAGCATAGGTGACATCCATTGAAGGGGTCCGAATTTTTTTCCTTTAAGGGGGAGTAATAGATCTTCAAGAAACCTTAAAGATCCAATCTTTTTTCAAGATTTCTGATTTTTCATAAAGTTTCATCAAAGTACTAACATATTATTAGTGATTGGTGAAAGAAAAACATCCAAGATCCATAAAAAACCAAGAACATACATCTACACCCCATATTGAAGTTTGAGGCGGTTGCTTGGAGACGACTCCAAGAGGTGTCCACGCCAAGTTCTGTTTGGCAAACATGGACAACAATCAAGGAGGTGAAGAAGGGAGAGTCCCTAGAGGACTTAGCTTGGAGCAAGCACAAAACATACGAAGGGATAGACAACTAGAAGATCTAACCACACGTATGAATGAGCTAATGCGCATGATGCAACAAGGTATGCATGGGAGGCGCAACCATTCTCCTAGTCCTGTTAGGAGTGTACATACTAGCCACCATGAAGCTAGTTCTGATGAGGAGTTCATCATCCACGCCATAGACAACCACCAAGGGATGATGATAGAGGTTTAAGGCTTGATCTCCCAGATTTTGATGGTGCTATGAAGCCAGAGAAGTTCCTTGAATGGCTACAAAGATTAGAGAGAGTCTTTGATTACAAGGACTATGATGACAATAAGAGGTTTAAGGTAGCTATCCTAAAACTTACAGGTTATGCTAGCCTATGGTATGAGAATCTAAGGAACAAGGCGCAAAGATGGAAACCTAGTTTACATTCATGGGAGAAACTAAAGACTAGGATGAAGAAAAGGTTCCTTCCTTCTGATTTTACTCAAGAATGTTTGAAAACTCCAAGTTTACAACAAAACTCTCTAAGTGTGGAGGAATATGTGGTGGAATTTGAGAAAATAAACATGTTATGTGATGTAGATGAGAAGCGGAGCATAAGATTGCTCGTTTATTGCTGGATTGGATAAAAGAATAGCTAAGAAGGTGGATCTACAACCTTATTGGAGCTTTGAAGAGGTGGTACAAGTGGCTTTGAGGGCTGAAAAGTATGTCAAGGCTAAGAAAGCTCCAACCTTTAAACCTTTTGTGAAGCAAGGAGAGAAACCCTATAATGGCGCCAAGAAGGATGAAGGTAATACTTCTAATTCTAAGTTTGATAAGTTCAAAGGAGACAAAGGTAAGGCTTCTACACCCCTACCAACAGATGAGAGGCGCATATGCTTCAAGTGTAAAGGTTATGGACACATCTTGAAAGATTGTCCAAATAATAGGGTGATGACTTTAAGGGATATCCAAGAGATAGAGAATGAATATGCTAAGGGCAACTTTGAAGAAGAGGAGCCTAAGGAAGAAAAGGAGCATGAGGATGAGGCCACATATGAAGCCGATTCAGAAGAAGAGCCAGTGTATGAGGGCCAACAATTGATAGTGAGGCGCATGCTCCACACTCAACCAGCCCCTTTGGAGCACACTCAAAGGGACAAGATCTTTTTCACTCGTTGCTTAGTGAAACAAAGGGTATGTGATCTAATCATTGATAATGGTAGTTGTGCTAATGTTGTGTCTACTACTCTTATAGACAAATTGAAGTGGCCTACTACAAATCATCCACACCCTTACAAGCTTAATTGGCTTAGTGATGACAATGGAATCAAGGTGACTTCCTTTGCCAGCAATAGATAGCCTTCATGTTCCTCCTCCAATTCCCTTTCAATCTCCTTAGCACTTACTAGTAGTGTACCTTTCTTTGGAATAGGGGAAGGGAGAGGTTTCAAAGCAGTTCTCTTACCTCCAATTATAGCAATACACACATTAGTTCGACCATCATACTTCACATGCCTATCAAATTGCCATGGTCGTCCCAAAAGGATGTGACAAGCATCCATATTGCATACATCACACAAAACTTCATCTTTAAACTTACCAATTTCGAACACTATCAAGGCCTGCTTAAGTTAAAGGGGAGGCGCAACCATACAAGGTTCCTAAACACCTTGAACATGTGCTTGATGAATACAGTGATGTCTTTCCTCAAGACTTACCTCCAGGTTTACCCCCTATGCGTGGCATTGAGCATCAAATTGACTTAGTTCCAGGTGCTTCTTTGCCAAACAAAGCTGCTTATAGGTGCAATCCTCAAGAGACACAAGAGTTACAAAGGCAAATTGAAGAATTGATGTCTAGGGGATATGTGCGTGAAAGTATGAGCCCTTGTGCAGTACCAGCCTTGTTGGTGCCTAAGAAAGATGGTACTTGGCGCATGTGCATAGATAGTAGGGCAGTTAATAACATAACCATTAAGTATCGTTTTCCTATTCCTAGATTGGATGATTACTTATGAATTGCATGGCTCTACTATATTTTCTAAGATTGATTTAGGAGTGGCTATCATCAAATCAGAATGAGAGAAGGAGATGAATGGAAAACAGCATTCAAGACTAAGATGGGCCATATGAATGGCTTGTGATGCCATTTGGTTTAACTAATGCACCTAGCACCTTATGAGATTGATGAATGAGGTGTTGAAACCATTCTTAGGTAAGTGTGTTGTGGTTTATCTTGATGATATACTTGTTTATAGAAGAATGTGGTGGAACACTTACTCATTTAAAGGAGGTTTTGAGTTTGGAACAAAAGCTCTATGGGAAGCTAGAAAAGTGCTACTTTCTAGTTCCTAGTGTTACATTCTTGGGATACATTGTCTCAAAGGATGGGTTTCGTGGATCCATCCAAGGTTGAAGCTATAAAGAGTTGGCCTATTCCTACCACTATAACTGAGGTACGTTCCTTTCATGGTTTAGCTTCTTTTTATAGAAGTTTTGTGCGAATTTTAGTAGTATTGTGGCCCTATGACCGAATGTATCAAGCAAGGAAGTTCATGTGGACAAAGGCAGCTCAACAAGCCTTTGATACTATTAAAGAGCTACTAAGTAATACTCCTATTCTTGCCCTTCCGGATTTTTCACAACCATTTGAGGTTGAATGTGATGCTAGTGGAGTGGGGATTGGAGCTTGATGATTCAAAAGAAGAGACCTATTGCATATTTTAGTGAGAAGTTAAGTGGTGCTAAACTTAACTATTCTACATATGATAAGGAGTTCTATGCAATAGTGAGAGCACTTGATCATTGGAGTCACTACCTTAGGCCAAGTCATTTTGTCCTTCACTCAGATCATGAAGCTTTGAAGTATACATGGACAACAAAAGCTAAACCCTAGGCATGCTAAATGGGTGGAGTTTTTACAATCTTTCAATTTCTCTTCAAGTATAAAAGAGGCAAGGCTAATGTGGTGGCAGATGCCTATCTAGGAGGTATTCTTTCTTGGAGTGTTAAGTTCAAGACTTCTTGGTTTTGAATTAGTGAAAGAATATACAAGGAGATGCGCAATTCAAGGAGATTTGGAGGCATGCTCTAAAGGTTCATGGTTCATATGTGCTTCATGATGGTTATATTTTCAAGGGAGAAAGTTTGCATTCCATCTTGTTCAATTCGAGAGCTTTTGGTAAGGGAAGCTCATGGAGGAGGTCTAGCAGGACATTTTGGCATGAACAAGACTTTGGCTATTCTACAAGAACATTTTTATTGGCCAAAGATGCAAGGGGATGTGCAAGGAGTCATTTCAAGGTGTGCTACATGTCAAAAGGCCAAAAGCACTTTTCACCAAGGTTTGTATACTCCTTTACCTATTCCTAATGGTCCTTGGGAAGATGTGCTATGGATTTTATTGTAGGTTTGCCTAGGACACAAAGAGGCAAAGATTCTATCATGGTGGTTATTGATAGTTCTCTAAATGGCACACTTCATTCCTTGTCATAGACTGATGATGCTTCCAAGGTAGCTGATTTATATTGCAAGGAAGTTATTAGACTTCATGGTGTTCCTTCTACTATTGTAAGTGATAGGGATACTAAATTTATGAGTTACTTTTGGAAGACACTATGGAAGCTCCTTGGTACAAGTTATGCTTTAGTACTTCCCATCATCCTCAAACTGATGGACAAACTGAAGTAACTAATAGGACTTTGGGCGCTTCTTAGAGGTTGGTAAGTAAGAGTACCAAGGATTGGGATATGAAGCTTGCACATGCTGAATTTGCTTACAATAGGTCACCTACTTATGCTACAAATTGTTCTCCATTCGAGATTGTTTATGGAGCTAACCCTAAGGTACCTATTGATCTAATTCCTTTCCTAGTGATGAAGTTTATCATGTAGATGCAAAGGAAAGGCGCAAGCTATGCTTAAACTTCATGCACAAGTTAAAGCAAGGATTGAGAAAGTGAACACCAATATCAACAACTAGCTAATAAAAATCGAGTGCAACATTCTTTTAAGGTTGGTGATTTGGTTTGGTTACACTTAAGAAAGGAAAGGTTTCCAGGGCTTAGAAAGAATAAGCTTATGCCACGCTCAGATGGTCCTTTCAAGATCATTAGCAAAGTGAATGATAATGCATTCAAGTTGGAGTTGCCTAGAAACTACAATGTAAGTGCCACTGTGAATGTGGGAGATTTGGCACCTTATGTCCATGATGATGATATGGCTTAATTGAGGACAATTGTTTCTAAAGAAAGGAGGATGATACAGGAGCATTTCTAGCACTTGCATATAAGAGTATCTCTTTAAATTTTGGCTCAATTGATGTACATGGAGGACTCTTCATGGGAATGACTACTAAGGTGGTAGCATGTTTGCTAACTAACCTAGGTAGTGAATAGGCGTGTGATTCTAGCATGTCTATGAGGATCCTAATTCTATTAGGATTCATATCTTTAATTGTTTTCCTAGTTAGAGTTGAATTAGGAATCATGGTTTTGCCTACGTTCTTAAAACGATGGATTTTACATGATTCAAAGAGTCTAAGGAGTCTAGGAATTAGGGACTTGTCCTAATCCTACTAGGTTTATGTTTTTGTCAAGTAGTATAAATACAAAGCTATGTAGTTCGAATTTCTCTACAGATTTATAATAGAATTTCGTGAGCTTTGAGCTTTTGTGTTAAACATTGATTGTTTACAAACCCTCTTGAGTGTTGGTGGCTTAGCCTTTATGCATTCAAAACCCTTAGTGTTATTCATTGTGGTGACTTAGTCTTTATCATTGAATAGCCTAAGATCTATCCTTGTTACTTGGTTACTTCGAAGTTCTTGGTAAGTTTCTTACTTGAATCTTCATAGTTATTGTTTTGTGTTTCATTGTTATTTGATTGTTTTACTTAGCTTCCGCACAAGTATTTGATTCTTGAAGAATAAATACATCAAAAAGGAGCACACTTACTAAAACTACTAAGCATGACAAAAACGAGAAATATTGAAATTTTGAACAATAGACTACTAAGACTAATCAAGGCAAGCATAAACTAATTTAAACAAGCACAAAACTAAACAAATAACTAAAAATAAGCTAATAAATAAGGATTAGAGACTAGAAATTACCAAAATATTGATACTTTGATTGATGAAATTGAAGAACAATGTTGAGTTACAACTTTCTCCCTCCTAAGAATGTGTTTTTCTCTCTCTAATTAACCTAGAAAAATATTGTCATCCTCTAAAACCCTTTTTTATGGAATTAATAGCTTATCCTAAATGTCTTAAGAGAGGGTATTTATACCCCTCGCAAATACAAATTAAAGTGAGGCAAACAGCGAAAAAACTCGGGAGCCGAACCATTCAGAGCACCGGCTCCATGCGTGGAGCGTTCGCTCTGAGCCTATTGTGAGATATTTCTGTAGCAGATTGAAGCTCCTGCTCCATGCATGAGGCGCGCGCTCTGAGCCTAATGTGAGATTTTCCTGCAGCAGATCGAAGCTCCTGCTCTAAAGATGGAGCGCCAGCTTGGGCTATACTTCTACTCTTCTTTGCATTTTGAAGCTCCCTCTCTCCATCCAAAGTTTCCCTTTTGCTATTCCATACTTCGATAATCCCTATTAGGCTGCTACAAAACCTAAAAGAAGATAAGAACAAGTCATATCATAGGGTGTTCACAACATTCAATCTTCGCATGAATAGAAAACAACCTACGACTCCCAAAAAAGACTCAAAATGCATGAAGCTAGTAGAGTTACTAACATTGAACAAATCTAAGCTAAATAAGCATAAACATGGACTAAACAAGGGCTTAATTAGGGTGGAAAAATGCCATAAAAAGCGGCCTTAAAAGCCACTTATCAAACTCCCTCAAACTAAGTCCTTTGTTCGTCGTTGAATAAAGGGAAAGCAGTAAAGTATGTACACTAACTCGCTTTCGTAGGAATCACGGCCAATTTTAGCATAACCTCAAAGTCCCCGGGGAGGACTAGCGTGCTCTCGTGAGGGTATCCAAAGAGATTAACCCACAACTCTCGACAAAGGAAACAAGGTAATAAGCCAAAATCATCTCTCACGGTTCGCAAAGCAATGGTCGATCTAGGCAAACTTTCAAAGCATAACGATCATCAAAATGTACGACTTGGGAATATAGGGGATAAACTAATCTAATGTGCAAAATTTACACTGTCACAAGCTTTGAATGTCACTTGGAGTCTACTAAGGTATTCAAGAGTAAAAATCGTTCTCAAATGGATGAAGACGGTCCCAAGATCGGTCCTAACCACCTATGGTGCACATGAACTCCCAAAAACTTGACTTTTGCCAAGAGAAACTGATGATTGTAGAGTTATAAAGATTGACTGATAGGTCTAGAGTCTCAAAGATTAAGCCATAATTACATCATTCATCATTACTAGGGAAACTCTACTTATAAATTTTCAAGCTCCCACTTAACCATTTCAACAAGCCCACAATCTCAAATCATGTGGTTCTTACCACTTATAGACACTAATAGAATAAATGCTATTTGCTGCGGTGATATTGCTGCGGTTTTACCTATACGCTGCAATATTACACGCAAATAGAAAAGAAAAAATAAAAAATAATAATATTGCTGCGGTTCCCGCCTAAAACCGCAGCAATATTGTTCAACGGATACAATTTGAAAAAAATGTGGGGCCTGAAGAGACTAATATTGCTGCGGTTTTAAACGGGAAACCGCAGCAATATAATAAAAAATATTTTTAAAACATATTGCTGCGGTTTCCCGCCCAAAACCGCAGCAATATTATCTGCTCTAAAAAAAAAATAAGGACGCGCGGCCCAATTACTCAATTAGGGTTCATTTCTCCTGTGCCTCTTCCCTCGTATCTCAAAACCCAAAACTCAAAACTCAAAACTTACGCCTCACTCCTCACTCCTCTTTCCTCTCAGCGCTCTCTCATCTTCTCTCTCCTCCTCTCTTCCTCTCGAGTCTCGACCACAACTGTTCACCATTTTTCAGCAGTTGGTTCTTCGTCGCTCGCCAGATTCAGTCGTCGTTGGTTCTTCGTTGCTCGCCAGATTCAGTCGTCGTTGGTTCTTCGTCGCTCGCCAGATTCAGTCGTCATTGCTCGCAGACGCTTCCTCGCCGCTCGTAGACGCTCGCAGCCGCTTCGTCGCCGCTCGTAGATCGTCCGACCCCCGCAGACCCTTCGTCGCCGCTCAACTGTTTTTTTCATTTTTTTTTCGTTTTTTTTTTCCTTTTTTAAGATCTGTAGGTAGATTTTTTTATTTTATTTATTATAATTTTTTTCGTTTTTAGTTGTGTATGTAGATTTTTGATTTAGTTTTTTTATTTTTTTACAGTTTCTAATTTCTTTTTTATATATTTTTTATTTTTATTATATTTTTTGTAATTATTCAGTTAGTTGTTTTTTTTTATCATACCTTTGATTTTTTATACTATGTCTTAAATATATTGTAATAATATATTTCAGTTTGTATTTTTTATATTTTTGAATTTTGTATAATAATTTTTTTGTCATTAGTTTCAATCAGTACTGTTTATTTTCTTTTAGCCTTTTCGTCTTTCCAATTTGATGGCAAAAATGCAAAAAAAAAAAAAAAAAATGGAACGTCTATACTCGTCTACCAAAATTACCAGCGAAGGAATCCTCATAAATTACCATCAAATTTTGGATTTTCCCGAACATCTTTTTTTTCATTTTCATTCTTTTTTTTTTCAATTTTATAATTTTTTATAAAAGATGAAAGCAAGCAGGTAATGGCCATAATCAACACAATCACTAAAAAATTTAGCACTTAAAACCCAGGTGGTATTCATAACCACCAATGTAAAATTTAAAGCCAAGCAACCTCGCACGATCATCTTCTTTCCTAAACTATCCTAAAACTAAGCAAACAAGTAATTAAAAGGGAGTTGGAACGATCTCACCCATCATTGAAGCAATAAAGGCCAAATGCAATATCCAAAGGAAAAGAGCATCTTCAAACCTTAATTTCATCTCTGGGTACTTGCTATGAAAGGTCATCAACTTTAAAGAGAGATTAGTTCCAACAAGAGTATATACAAAAGGCAAAGTACACCTTCATCTCCGGGTTGATATGAAAGGTCATCAACTTTAAAGAGAGATTAGTTCCAACAAGAGTATCTACAAAAGGCAAAGTACACCCCCCCTCCCCCCACCCAACTTGAATGAAAATCCGACCTCGGTGAGACCAAGAAATAGTGAAATGAAAAAACGAAAGGGGGGAGGAAGGGCGATTCATGGGGTGGTCTAAGATCCACTTGGCCCACCTTCATCAAGGTGGCGCCAATCATAATCAAGCTCGATCGGGGTCCCATCGTCACGTAAGGGAGGGACATGGGGTTCCCAACCACCATAAAAGTTGGGAGGAAATCCCATGTACTTCATATAGGGTGGTTCATGGCTATGCTCCCATGGGATGTACCTATAGGCGGGGTCGCCGAAATAATCACAACCCCCCAGACTGGGTATAGTCATATGAGGGAAAAGTGCGTCGATCCCTAATTTGGGAGGTTGGGCCTTGCCAATAAAGATATACATGCTCACGAGGAGTGTCATGTGCTCCTCTCCCCAACTTGGCACTGACCCTTGCACTGGAAGCCAATAGGCACTAGTAAAATAAATGCTTATTGCTGCGTTCATTAAGTTCCCTATTGAGGCGGTTTTGGCCGCGCAACAATTAAGGGGGCAACAATAGGCAATTAATATATTGATGCAGTTTTAAATCGCAGTAATATTTGAACATATTGCTGCGGTTTCTGGGCAAAATCGCAGCAATATGCAGTATTTAATAATAAAAAATAGGAATATTGCTGCGATTTCATGGGAAAAATTGCAGTAATAGCTATTTTTTTAATATTAAAAATCCTAGTATATTGCTGCGGTTTCTTCCCAAAACCGCTGCAATATACGCAGGGTAAGCCCTAATTTTTTTAAATTTTTTTTTCATTACTCAAGGCTTAAATTTTTGGTAGTTATAATACAATTATAATATAAACATTTTTAAATCCAAGGAGACTATTGTATTACAATAACAACACAAAAGTAATTAACCCAAAATGCCATATATTCAATAAAAATAATATTTTACCAACCCTAATTACAAAATATATATAAAAAATGAAAACAGACTTATAAGGAAAAATTTTAAAAAAAGAAATAAATAGAGATATACAAAGATCTAAAAGAAACAGAAGTACAGAGAATTAACAAAAAAAATTAAAAATTAAAGAAAAAAGTGAAAATGTCATTATATCTTGAAACCAGTATAAACAACTCACATTAGAACGACCATCAATGACTCGAACGACGAACGCTGGTGGTGGAGACAAACGACGACGAACGACGTTGATGGAGAGATGCGAACGATCTAGTGCGGACTAAGTACGACAACAAATGACTCGAGACGAATGACGTTTAAGCGGCAATGCTTTAGAGAAATTGTAACATCGCCGGTCATTGTAATTGTGGGCGGTTTTACATGCGACTTCTCCACGAAAGGCGGTTTTTCCGGCGGAAGTGTGCGCGAAAACGAGGAGGCGACGAAACTGTGGGTGAAAATGAGGAGGAAAAAGAGAGAGGAAGCGAGAGGAAGAGATAGGAAGCGAGACGAGAGAGAAGATGAGGGGAGGGGAGGAGAGGCGTGATACTAATGAGAGGAGGAGTGAAACCCTAACTTAACAAGGAAACCCTAAATGAATCCTTTTATAATTAATTTTAAAAGCCTATTGTTGCGGTTTTTTGTAAGAACCGCAGCAATAGGTTCAAATAATATTTTTTTTGTATTATTTTAATATATTTATGCGGTTCTTGTCAGAAACCGCATCAATATGTTTGGTCAAATAGTCAAAAAATTTCAAAAAAATTCCGTTGAAACCATATTGTTGCCGTTTTCGGCCGAAACTGCAGCAATATAGTTATTTTATATTCTTCTTTTTACATGATATATTGCTGCTTATGTGTAAAATCGTAGCAATTAACAATTTTTCTATTAATGAGGGATGGTTAACCGGCGGGGTGATTTACCCTTGCTCCATGAAATACTTGAAAAGCAAAGAAATATGGAGCGTCATCCCCTGGTTATAGGCCTCGAATTGGTTCACTTGCAGGATTAAGTTAGTAAAAGCATTTTCAACATTAAAACTAGAAGGGTAGGAATGGCTCATACCTCCCTCCTCTTGGGAGGAGTGACGTTCGTGCTCCACTCCTTGTGGTCTTGGTTGTCGTCGTCGTTGTTGTTGAACATGTTGCCTTGTTCTGTTTATTCTTCCAATCTCATTTGCATCAAGCTCTTAAGCATCAATCTTCTCAAATTGTACCTTCCATGGATTTGGGGTGTTTGTTGGGGGGTTTGGTCATGAATTTACTAGGGGATATTGCACTAGATTGCACCCTTGATCAACCAAAGAGTAGCTTTAGATGTCTCTTTGGTGATTTTCATGTTCTTGAGGTGATGAAGGTTGAGAGCCGACCCATAGTTCTCCGGCTCCAACTTTACAAGTTCGTCCTTGTACTCGAGCTTATACGCAACATGTCACTATCCCTTCCAATTGGATGGGCCCATTCATTCTAGTGTGTTTCTTGATGGTGAGCATCCTCGTGGCAAGCAAATGCCCCAAGTTACCTTTGTTGGCCAGGTTACCTTTGTTGGCCAGGTTACTATGATCTAGGAACCTGCTTCCTTCAATTGCTCTCCACAGCAAATATAGTTCTTGGTCACTCATTTTCCCTAGATCTTACCGAGAGAAGAAGCAATACACCAACATCCGATGGAAGTACCTCAATGCAGCGTGATGGATATCTGAGGCTTTGGATGAGTTAGAGAGGGAATGCCTAGACCCATCAGTTATCCTCTTCCACCAAGCTTGCATGTCATAACCTTCAATTCCATCCCCAAAACAATCAAATACCTTGGCTCGAGGATCTCAACCCTAATATCATTAAACTCAAAAAGGCTCATGGTGTGTTGGTCCTCAATTTAATCGCAAATGTCTCCCCTGCCTCGGTAGATGTCCTTTTGAATTCAAAGCTAGCCAATAGGTGAGGGAAGGTTGTTGGGGGTGGTTGTAGGTAGTATCTTAGGTAAACCAATTATTTGGGATCAAATTTTTAATAAATGGCCGCGAAACAGAGTGTACGGGCAAGGTCATGCACTTTATCATCAATCTCAAGGTGAAAACAATTATAAAATCATGGAAATGGGTTTGTTTCACCTCCCTCTTCAGAAGCTCTCGAAACTTTGTTTTATGATCGGGTTTTGTAAAGTTCACATTGTAGACGGTGGAGGTGCTAGCTTGAGTGCGAGGTCTTTTCGAACCCATGACACTGGTATCAAACATAATAGCTAGCCGAATTTAATCGCAAATGTCTCCCCCACCTCCGTAGACGTCCTCTTGAATTCAAAGCTAGCTAAGAATTCTAGAGCTAGAGTGCGGTAGGTGAGGGGAGGTTGTTGGGGGTGGTTGTAGGTAGTATCTGAGGTGACCCAATTATTTGGGATCATATTTTTAAGAAATGGGGCAAAGCCGAGTGTACGAGCAAGGTCATGTACTTTATCATCAATCCCAAGGTAGAAATAAGTTATATAATCATGAAAAGGGCTTGTTTCACCTCCCTCTTCTCAAGCTCTCGAAACTTTGCTTTGTGATCGTGTTTCGTAAGGTTCACATTGTAGGTGGTGGAGGTGCTAGCTTGAGTGCGAGGTATTTTCGAACCCATGACACCGGTATCAAACACAATAGCCAACAAGAATATTCACCAACAACAACACAATCAACAAACAATGACCAACAACAATACTTAATGGTTGTAGAACCCATGGATTTTGCCTCAACAACCACTATCACTCCACAAGTATCACAAAAAATCAACACAATTAACTAACAATAACACCACCACAATCCTCAAACCTCACCAATTAATCAATTTCAAGAACAAACTCAAGCCCAAGTACTTTATTTCATCTAACACAAAATCTCCAAGTGAAGCCCTTACAAAACCAAGCACAAATACTCCAAAAAAAAAAGCAAAATGAACTTGATTAGGAGAGATTTTACCACAACTAGAACCAAATTCTTCTTCTAATTGCACAATGGAGAGCAAATCCGAGTAGAATCGGAAGTGGCCCCAGCAAGAACCCCGAATTCTTGCTAAGACTATAATATGGAGTGGGAAATTTTGAGTAGGAGTGAGAATAGGGTGATTTTTGGGTGTTTTTCATAGGAATATGAGTGTTGCTGATGAGTAAAAGAGGTGATCTGTGGAGGGTTTGGGTGGGATGATGGTGGTTTGAGGAGAAAGTGAGGATTTGAGTGTTTTTTTTTTTTTGTGAGTTTGGGTGAGAGAAAGGGAGAAAATGGTGCTGGGATCGTGTTTTTTTCCAGAAAATTCACCCGAAACTCTCGCTCCAAACTCAAAGCGGGCGCTCTAACTGTGTTACTGTTCTTTTTTTCAGAAAATTCTCTCAAAGCTCTCGCTCGAATCCCAAAGCAGTCGCCTGTCTGACCTAAAGTGGACGCTTCAAAAGTTAGAGTGGGAGCTTTTGTCCTTATGCTGGCGTGGGCGCTCCAAGTGGTTGGAGCGGAGCCTCCAAAATCTCGGATTTCTTTTGCTTCAAACTTCAGAGCGGGTGCTCCAAAAAGTTGGAGCGGGAGCTCTGAATCGAGGACTTAACCAACTTTTTTCTTTATGTTGGGGCGGGCGCTCTAAGAGGATAGAGCGGGGGTTTCAAATATTTAGCATTTCTTCACAATTCGAAGCGGGATTTGGATGAGCTATGCACCCAATACTTAGCTTATTTTCCTTTTTCTTTTTCTGCACACATACATAACAAACCATACACTATGGGGGTAAAAATTAGCCCAAAACGAGATGTAAGACTTAGCTTAAAACTCGACTCAACGATTGGTTAGATGAGCCAAGAGGTTGTACCTCGTATTTCTCAATCAAACTAATATCCACCCCCTCCCTTGGGGAAAAATCCTCCGGATTTTACAATCCACCAAAACAAAGTCAAAATCAAAGTTCAACAATAAAAACATATATACAATATATATTAGGCACTTAATTTATGGTCTTAAGCTAGACCTCTTCATCCTTCTCAAATGGCTTCGGGAGACGAGTTGGTTGGGGCCGACTCGAGCATCAAACAACCAATTTTTCCAATTTGTTCCTTGTCAAATACTTCTTGATTCTCTCGCCATTTACCATGAACCTAGCTCCATCTTCACCTTCCAATTAAAACGAGCAATGGGGAGTGACCTTGGTGATAGAGAATGGGCCGGACCACTTAGACATCAACTTTCCAGGGAAGAGACGAAGCCGTGAGTTGGATATGAGAACTTTGTCGCCAACCTTGAAGTCACGATCTTTAATTCTTTTGTCATGCCACTTCTTGGTTTGCTCTTTGTAAAGCCTAGAGATCTAATATGTATCAAACGTTAACTCTTCTAACTCATTGAGTTTAAGCAACCTCTTCTTTCCGGCCAAGTCGGGGTCCATATTTTGAGCATTTTCATGGCCCACAATGCCTTGTACTCAAGCTCAACCGGTAGATGACACCCCTTTCCAAGACAAGACGATAAGGAGTAGTGCCAATTGGGGTCTTGTAAGAGGTCGTTAGAGCCTAAAGAGTATCATCCAACTGAAGAGATCAATCTTTCCTTGATTTATTTACCATCCTTTGGAGCAAATTCTTGATTTTGGAGTTTGAGACTTCCACTTGCCCTTGAGTTTGAGGATGGTAGGGAAAATCGACCTTATGGTGCACATCATACTTCTTCAAGAGAGCTTCAAATTGCCTCTTATCAAAATGAGACGATCCATCACTAATGCGACATCAGAGCACTCCAAATCCAGGAAAGTTGATCTTTTGAGCAACTTCATCACTACCTTATGGTCATTGGTAGGTGAAGGGATGACTTCTGCCCACTTGGTAACATAATCCATGGCCACCAAAACATATTGGTTTCCATAAGAAGAAACGAAAGGATCCATAAAGTCCACATACCATACGTCAAAAGGCTAAACTTCAAGAATAAATTGTCGGGGTATTTCATTCCGCTTGGTTATTCCTCCCATTCGTTGGCATCAGTGACAACGAAGTATGAATGTGTAAGCGTATTTATGCAATGTTGTCCACCAAAGGAGACAATCAAGAATCTTTGCTACGTTCTTACCAACACAATGATGGCCTCCACATGCAAGTGAATAACAATGCTCCAAGACTCATTAAATCTCGTGAGTAGGCACATATTTTCCGAATCTACCATCACTACACCTCTTGTACACATACAGATCATCCCAAAAATACCTCTTGACCTCTTTGAAAAACCTTTTTCTTTGTTGAGGATTGTAGTTATGAGGCACCACTTCACTCGCCAAATAGTTAGCAATATCGGCATACCAAGGGATTGTGCGGAAATGATCGCCATGAGAGTGTCATCACGAAATTCAACATTGATTGGTATATCCTTCTCACCGTAGGAAGGATGGTCTAATAGCAACCGAGAGAGGTAGTCTGCCACTAGATTTTCACTCCCCTTCTCACAAGAATCTCCATGTCAAATTCTTGAAGGAGGAGAACCCATTGAATTACCCGTGGCTTGGCATCTTTCTTACTCATTAAGTACTTGACCGCGACATGATCGATGTAGACAATGGCCTTGTTGCAAACAAGATAGGGCCAAATTCGTCAAATGCAAACACCACCGCCAACATCTCCTTCTCCGTGGTCGAGTAATTCTTTTCCGCATCAGAGTATAGCTTGCATATGGCATCACATCCAACTTCTTGTCATTCCTTTGTCCAACCACATCACCAACTGCATAGTCACTCGCATCACACATTAGTTCAAATGGGAGCTTCCAATCTGGAGCTTGCACAATGAGCGCATTCACTACATCATTTTTCAAGGTCTCAAATGCCTTTGTTCAAGCTTCATCAAATTGGAAATCCAGTTCTTTTTGAAGTAGACTTGACAAAGGTCTTACAATTTGTGAAAAATCTTGATGAAATGGCGATAAAAGCCGGCATGTCCTAAGAAGGCATGCACCCCGGTACCAAAGTGGGTGGTGGTAGCTTTTCAATCACTGCGACCTTTACCAAGTCAACTTCAATTCCATTCTTTTAAAACTTATGGCCAAGGACAATACTGTCCTCAACCATAAAATGATACTTTTTCCAATTTAATAGAAGGTTCATCTCTTCACATCTTTTTAAGACTTTCTCAAGATTTTTTAAGCACTTGTCAAAAGACGAACCGCAAACACTAAAATAGTCCATAAAAACTTCAATTACATCTTCAAGAATGTAAGAAAAGGTGGCAGTCATGCACCTTTGGAAGGTAGGTGGAGCATTGCATAAACTGAAAGGCATTCTTCGGTATGCAAATGTTCCATAAGGGGATGTAAAAGTTGTTTTTATGTTGGTCATCCAGATGGATAGGAATTCGGAAGAATCCGGAGTAACCATCAAGGAAAAATAAAATAAGAATGCTTTACTAACCTCTCCAATATTTGGTCACTACATGGGAAAGAGAAATGATCCTTCCTAGTAGCTTTATTTAGCCGCCTATAGTCAATGCACATCCTCCACCCAGACATGATATGGGTGGCAATGTCATTTCCATTGTCATCCTTGACAATAGTCATGCCACCTTTCTTAGGCACCACATGAACTGGACTCACCCATTTGTTATCCAAGATAGCATAGATGATGCCTGCTTCATGGAGCTTAAATACCTTTTTTTCACAACCTCCTTCAAAGTCGGATTCAACCGCCTTTGAGGCTCAATAGTGGTGGCATGATCATCCTCAAGATGGGTGCGATGCATACACAGGCTAGTGCTAAAACCCTTAGGGGTTGTTTGGTTAACATTATTTAACATAGGAAGTTAGAAATCCTAGGAATTGGAATTGTTTGGTTGACAAATTCATGGGAAGTAGAAATTTCTAGGAAGTTCCACTTCCTACAAAATGGAGGAAGTTACTTACCTAGGGGACCTAGGTAAGTGGAAATTTCCATGGGAATTTTTATTTTCCTTGAATCACCAAACAACATCTAGCAATTCTTAGGAAATACAATTACATGGGAAGATAATTTTCCAAGGAATTTTCACTTCCTACATTCAACCAAACGAGCACTTAATATCATAAATATTATATCCTATGACACCCTTATATTTTCTCAACAACTCAATCAATTTTTGCAAGGAGGTGTCATGAAGCATGATAATAAAAGGATTTTTGCGATCATTCTCAAGTAAAACATATTTGAGAGAGGGGGGGAGGAATTCAACTCTACCTTGGGAGGAGGCTTAGAACTCTCCCTCTTGGCCACAACTTGGATCAATGACAGCTAATCTTTGCTTCCTTGGGCATCTGTATGAGCTTCCTCAAGTTGGGCTTCAATATCCATGGTCTCTCTTGTGTTTTCCACTCCTCATCATCTTGGAGGACCTCATAAAGCGTATCATGTCTCATGCTTTGTACCCTCTCATAATTAACAATCTCTGACTCCACCAATTCTACTCCTCACACCTCCACCATAGGTTGCTTCAAGGTTTTCGAAAACTCAAACACAACTCTTTCAGCCACCTCAAAAGTGATTGTGTTGTTCTTGGAATTAATCACAACTCTCATTGTTTTAAGAGCTTCTCTCCCAAGGATAAAAGGAGTATGAAGGTCCTTCTCCATATCCATTACAATAAAATCACAAGGTACAAAGATATTACCAACTCGAATTGGTATATCTTCAAGTTCTCCACAAGGTAGCTTAATCGAGCGATCGGCCAATTGAGTTGTCTTCCTTGAAGGCACCATCTCAAACATGAGAAACTTTGCAATGCACAAGGTCCTCAAGCTCGCACTTGCACCCAAATCTGCCAATGCTCCCTTGGTCTCAAGATCCCCTAATTTCATCGGGAGAGTGAAACTACCCGGATCTTGTTGCTTGGGTGGCGTTTGGTGTTGTACAAGCGGACTAAATTGGTGTGGAAGAGTGATGCATTGTTCATTGAGATTTTTCTTGTTGGAAAGAAGTTCCTTGAGGAAATTTGCATAGGATGGCATTTGTGACATGGCCTCAATTTCAAGACCTTTCCACATGCTCGTGAACTGGTTGTACTTGTCATTCAACTTTCTCTCAACTATCCTTTTCGGAAATGGTGGGGGAGGATCGAAACTTGATGGTTAGACATTTGTTGATGTTTGCTTTTCTACCTCAACCTCTTTCTCGTTCTCAACACCCTATTTTTGGATTTCATTTTCTCCTTTGTCAACAACTTTTTATTCTTTCTCCTTATCCTCCTCTTGTTGCACCTCTTTAGGTTCTTTAGAGGATCTTCTAAAACTTAGGGAGATGGCCTTCACATGGTGCTTTGTGGGATTCAGAGTAGGTTGCGAGAAGCTTTTCATTTGAGAGTTAAGAAACCCTCTCGGTTAGTTAGGCAACTTGATTGTCAAGGATCTTTTGGTGATAAGTGGTTTCTTGGAATTTTTGGTCTACTTTTTGATCAAGGTTGGTCAACTTTTGTTCAAATTGTTGAAAAATCTTTTTCATGTTCTCTAGGATAAGAAGGGTGTTCGGAGATGGACCACCTCGAGGGTTTTAAGTGTTTGGGAACGTGGTTGGGGGTTGGTTTGAGAAATGATTTTTTGGATAAGGCTTGGTGAAGTTGTTTATAGCATTTGGATTTAAATAGGGAGCTCCTTGGTTTGCATGATTGTTGCAATTGGTTGGTCCACCATAGTCATTGAACCTCAGATTAAGATTGGGGTTAGGACCTCTCTAATTATCCCTTTGATCTCTTTGATTGTTGAGATAGCCCATAGCCGCCACATGCTCGAGGTCCTTACCACCACAATAAGAGGTGTCGTGGTGGGTACCCCCACAAATTTCACATGAGAATGCGTTTACTTGCCGAGATGAAGAAGAAGAAGCTTGCTCTTTCCCTAGCTTCTTGTCAAGAAGTTTCTCCATGAAAGCTTTCAGGGACTCTTAGTCAAGCTCGAATTTCCCATTAGCTTTTCCTTGGTTTCTTCTCTTACTACCCCATGAATAATTGCGAACAACATCCTTTGTATCTTCGAGTTGAGCTTGGGGAACTTTTCTCAATTGGCCTCCGGCTCCCGCATCAAGACTGGTTCTACTAATGGGATCAAGGGCATCATTGAAGAATATAACAAGTAGAGGCTCACTGTACTCATGATGGGGGCAAGCTCTAACATACTCATTGAATCGTTCCTGATGCGTGTGTTCTAAAGATAACTCTCACAAAGTGTGCAATCAAGCGTCATCAGTCCTCACCTGATCATCCCCAAATAAATGGTGCAATAGAAGCAGCCAATAAGACAATCAAGACTATCGTTGTCGAGATGACTAAGAAGACTAGGGAATGGCATGACAAAATACCATATGCCCTTTGGGGATATATGATATCAATCAGAACTCCATCAGGAACAACCCCGTAATCTTTGGTTTACGGGATGGAGCCAATCATATCAATTGAGGTGGAGATACAATCTCTAAGGGTCATAGCAGAAAGTGAAATTTCAGAAGACCAATGGTACAAAAATCATTATGATGAGCTTGCATCCACAGATGAGCATCGACTACAAGCTTTGCATAACATTCAACTCTATCAACGGCGAATTGCCTGTGCATTTAACAAAATGGTTCGAGATAGAGGCATTCAATAAGGTGATCTAGCTTTAAAGGGACATAGAGCTTTATTGCACGATCCTCTGGGAAAATTTAAGCTTAAGTGGTCTATGTCATTCCTAGTCAAGCATGACACCACGGCTGGATCAGTAAAGCTAATGGATTTTGATGGGAATAAATTCACCCATTTCACTAATCTTGATCAGTTGAAGAAATATTACGCTTAAGCATAAAAGAAATTGTAATTATTATGGTCATGTAACCAAACAATCTATGGATTTTGTATCCTATCTATTTATTATTAATAAACATGTCATTTGTTTGTAGATATTCATAGAGTGTGTACAAAAAAAAAAAAAAAAAAAAAAAAAAAAACAAAAACGCAAAATGAAAAAAGAGAAAAATGATGCTACATGTGAAGATGTTTTGTTAATGTTTTATGTGTTAATGCTTTCACATGTCATATAATTATTTAATTATAATTTGCAGTCATATTTAATGTTAAGGTATTCACATTTTTAGAATGACGTTCGCATTGAATTTCTCACAAGTAGATAATTCTCACAAACAAATATTTTTTATTCATCTCAACTGGGGTACTTGATTTTCATACATAAAAAATACATAAAGCCTCTATTTCCTACCAAACTAAAGAAAACATGATATTTCTCTCAAACTTTTTCCTCATCATGGTAGGCCCGTTAGAACCATTGCCTTGACCAATATCATGCAGGAGCCACTGAAGGTAATCATCATCAATTGTTGGAAAGGGAGGTTTCGGTAATGCTAATATAGTTCTATCCCCATGCCATATAGTAGGCATTCTCTAAATACTACTCATATCATCCTCATAAGTGTTATGTGTTAGAAGAGTCTAGAGGGCAGGAATGTGATGTTGCCTCCGACCAATTTGCCTTAGATACCTCCAAGGAAGGTAGAAAGTGACTCGATAAAGTCTAGGTAATTGTAAACCTTTGCGACCAGAATTGCAATATACAATTGCACCAATGTCAAGGTGGCTTGTAACCCACTTTATGCCTTGCTGCAGGAAACAATCCTCCTACCCAGCATTTTTGCTAAGTTGATAGAAGAAAGTATGAAAACCTCTTTCTCGAATATGATTAGTTTTGTAAGCAAGACTCCAATGAAGTTTCGTAGGAGAATTTTTTTTCCAATAACCATAAGTGAAGGGCTAATGGACATCCATTATGTAGACACATAATCATATCTCCCCATTCAAAGATCCGTTGATGAAACATACCGTGGTCTGAATTGGTCTGAATCAAGGGCAAAGCAGTCTAAAAGGTCATTCAAAACTATTTCGATAAGTGTTAAAGTCCTATTTTAAAGCTTAATTGGTTATTCATGATAACTAATTGTATTTTGATCCCAATCCTTTGAAAAACCCCATTCATTGTTTAATACTAGTTAATTATTTTATTATAATACATAAATATTTTCAGAAGATATTTTTTATAGTTAAAATTATATTTTATCTCGTAAAATGAGATTTTCGGATTAAAGAATAAAAGGAAATCTTTTAGAACCTGTTTTAGAAAAGCTGGCAATGACACGTCAAGAATCAGGCAAGTGCTCCTGGTGCACGTTTGTGCGTCAGGCGCAACTTTTACTAACACGTGGCATTGTGCCACACACTATGTCGTGCGCTTGGCGCACAACTCTGCATGAAGTACAGTTTTCTTTCTTATCTTTTTCAAAACACGTACCACATGTACGCTTTTTACTATGCATGCCGCGTCATGCGCTTGACACGTCAGCCTACGCCAGACGCAGTTGGTGCGTGAAGTGCAGTGTTGTTTTCCCTATAACAAGGCCTGTTTTTCGTACAAATTGAAGAAAGAACTCTTCACATCAACACACCTCGAATTCGACGAATACCTTATGAACCTGTCTACAAATTATAAAACTTCCCTATAAAAATTTATACCTTTCAAACACCAATACATTCAATCTACTTACATTCAGGCATTCAGACTTTCAGGCTTCACGATTGCTCGTCTCGAAAGTTGTCAATCTCGCAAAGCCAAGCCACAGTATAATCCTGAGGGTCCTTGAATAAATTAACTATTTTTATATTGAAGTTACTAACGGTTTCCTTTATAATGTCGATCTTTAATATAGAATCGTTATTGTATATTCTAAACCTTTATTCTTCTTTTATTTATTTTTCGTACATTATTATATGTTTGCCTGATTATTCTATCCCACATGTTATTTTTGTTAATCAAGACCTAAAGAACAGTTCTAAAATTAATCGGATTAAATTGCATCACTAAAAAATAGTATTTTTATGTGTTTCCTAACCAAACTAGACTAATTATTTTTAGGGTGCTTAAAACATTATGTGGTTATTATTTTGCATAAACATTGATATGAATCGATGTTTAGTAGTCCAGCAATGGGCAACATAGTTCTTGTATGTGTTTGTACCCTCATCCCCGAACTCAATCTTTGGTTCAATTTGACCATCTATAGAGTCTGGACGGGGAAATCTACATTGGACAAGTCTCAAATTTGTCCCTACAGTTTTCCTTATCCGATTAGGTTTATAAGTCTTCCTTTAAAGCCTTGTTGGCGACTTCAAAATAATTTTCAATATAAAAAACCATTACAGTAGGGTAGTCAAATCTTATACGCGTTCATCCTGCGTAGGCGAAATAAAAACACGCCTATACCTTCACAAAGCTTTGAGTGTTTCTTTTGAGTTTGTCTAAGCTAGGGAACATTTCCACCAGAATAAATGGTCCAAGAAGACCCCCACTAACAATTTGAGAAATATTGAAGTACATTGAACATGGCATGTGTTTAAAGACCATATAGTGAGGGTGCTTCCCAAAATTATAAGAATGCAATTATTTTCTGTAGCAATTTCATAGCTGGCATTCTTAGAGAATTGCCAAGTTCCAAATTGAAAGGTCAATAATAAGTTAAGGAGAATTACCTCACCATATTGTAGGTAATTGCCATGAAGGTGTTTAGAAAGATATAAAATCGTTGATAAATTTCTTGAGATCCTTGTAGGATACCAAGGTGTAATAACTGGACCATTGGATGGTACGCCTAGCATTCCCTCCACCTCTTCAACAAGAGGCACAATCTCTTGGTCTCCTAAGTGGAAGACATGACGAGTATCATCCCAAAATTTGGAAGTAGCATTAATCATTTCATGACAAATATAGAGTGAAAGTAATAGCATAAGAGCCGTAATAAAACGGGAAGAAGACGAAGACTGTCTTGGTTGCTCCAAATTCCTTCTGACCCCCGAGAGTTGGTTTTTCATTACCACTCCCCATTACATTAGTTTCTCCATAACTAGGAGCCATTTTTTTTGTGAAAGATGAAAAGTTAGAGAAGATGTTGGAGTATTGAAGATGATGCATTTGGAAATGAAGAACCATGCCCTTTATAGATGAAAAAAGATGATCATCCATGATTCATGACATGGATAATAAGTTTGAGTATTGTCCATATGGTAATGAGGAGCATCTCTAACCATGAGTAATGACCAAGCATTTGTAGTATGACAATTTCTTGAAGCCGAACATCGATATACAGTGTCAATTATGAATCAAGAACATTAATGGAATCCTTTTTCCTAATAATCATCCAAAATAACAACCTTGCTTGATAAAATAGAGATCATCATTTTTCGATAAAGCAAATAAGCATGATGCATGAAAAATTTCCTAAATTTTTTGAAAAACATATAAATTTTTGTCGTATGATGATTGGTCCACCATAGTTTATCTATAGGGTAATAACATTTAGTCAACCCTTTAAAATATCGTGATTTAACAATAAATCACTTTAAGGTGACATGACTTGACAATGCATCTCTTAAGTTGATATGACTTGATAATATCCTAATTTAAGATGACATGATAACACATGGAGTTATACAAAGTGAGTCATAGTGACTTTACAACTTGTTTGGCATCAATACAGTGAGAAAATGGGATAAAAATTGGAGTCAACCTGTTAATTGTTGGAATCTCTCGCGTTAACAAAAGACTAATTCATAAGACAAAAAATAAATTTCAGACGACAATAAAGTCGCATTTCAAATCTTAAAAAATTAATTGGGCTTTTCTACTTAAGACAACGATAAAGTCGCAGTTTCGCATTTTAAAAATTTAATTGGGAATTTTAATCTAAGATGAGGTCAAAGTTGTATTTCCGAATTTTAGTAAATTAATTGAGATTTTCTATCTAAAACAACATCAAAGTCACATTTCCCGAATTTTAGAAAATTAATTGGGATTTTCTATCTAAGACGACTTCAAAGTCGCATTTTGAAATTTTAGGAAATTAAAGGGATTTTCTACTTAAAACGTCGTCAGAAGTCGAAAATCATGTTTTCAAAACAACACTAATATTGGTCGTCAGGAGTCTAAAATCGTGTTTTCAAAAGTGTTTTCAAAATATGTTATCTGAAAAGTGTCTTTTCAAACATTGGTCATCATTTCATCCAAAATTCGACCAATAATGTGGGGCATTCTGTAGACACCAAATTTTGAACCCATGTAATGTATTAAATTTCGCAATAAAGATCTTTGAAAAGAAATGAAATAATGAGAATTGTTGTACATCGTGGAGCGCTTCCCGCCAAAGGTTTGTTTCGTCTCGTAGCGTGAGTTTCATTATGTCGTGCAGTTTTCCTTTTTTACGTGTTCATCACACAATTTCGTTTTAGAAATATAATTTTTCGAAAATCGTGGTCAATGCCTAACACCACTAATTTTATTAAAATAATATGTTGAAGAATCATGCTCGTATTTAATAAACTGACGAGTTTTCGTTAATTGTTTCAAGTTAGTTTTTCGAAAAACTGAAAAACGAGTCATGGTGGGGCGCCTAAATTTTAATCGTCTCTCCAAACTAGCGAAAATTAATTTTCGTGATGTTCAAGTCATTAATTATAGGATAAATAATAAGAATATATTCTTTACTAACTAATCACATCCTTTTAACCATTAGTTAAGGAACAAAAATCATGTAAAGGAGTAAGAATAAGAATCAAATCTAAAGTTTAAGAACAACAATCTGGATTTTGTCCAGGAAGATTCGAGTTGTACGCCAGACACATGGTCATGCGCCTGACGCATGATGGCGCCTAACGCATAATAGTGTCTTGCGCCAGACGCAGGCTAGTGTTCCTAGCGTACGATGTTGTGCCTAGCATAGGCTCCTACGTTTGGCGTAGTTGTCCAGTCAACTCTTCTCTCAAGTTTTTCGATGCATTTCTACGTTTTAGAATGTGCTGAAATTCGACTTTTGCCTCATTAGTGTCAAGATCAAAATCAAATCTAAAGAGAATAAGAATATTGCCACTTCCCATCAAATTGATGATGTAGGATGATTTGAGGGGATTTAGTGGTGTCATTAAGGTGATGTCATTAGTGTGATGTCATTAAGATAATATGGGATGTTAAAAATCAGATTTTTGGGTGAAAAATCTGATTTTATACCTTCTTCAAACCCTAGTTCATCACCTCTTTTTCCTATAAATACCCCCCTTTGTTTTCATTAACCACACAACTTCAGCTTCAAACACAAAAATACAACAACTTAATTCTCACAACGTGATCTCATCTTCTCTACTCCCTCCCTCTAAAAAATATCTCATTCAAGAAAAAAGAAAGTAAAAGTTATATATGAAATTACTTAGTAGTAAAAAGTTAATAGAAGAAAAACACAAAAAAGGAGTTTGGTTAGTAATTAAGTGAACTTAGAAACCCACTTAAAAATTAAGAAAATAGAAAAAAAAAAGTGGAAAATTTCCAAAGGAAGTACATCGTGGAGTTAGCAAGGTAAAATTAAGTTCTTCTTATTTTTCTTAATTATCTTCTTGATCATATACTAACTTTTTTTTTTTTAATCTCATATTTTTTTAATCTTTGCAGTGATTTGGGTATGTGAAAGCCCTAACACAGGTTCCAAATTTAAATCACCCCACCCAAAATAGTGAACTCCAATGGGAAGACTCTTACGAAATATGTGTTTATGTGATTTTTCTTAATCAAGTTGTTATTTATCACCAAAAACATGTTTTCATAAAAAAAAGCAAGTAGAGTTGTGCATAAACATCTCCATAAAAAGAAAATGTGATGCTTTAATTATGACCAGTTTTAATTTCGTACTTCATTTCATTTTTTCGTTTGTATCATATAGATATTTTATAAGATGTAATATTTTTCCTATGAATTTCAAGATTGTTCCAGCAACTGGACTTTGGAATTTCTATAAAATTTATTTTTTTACAGATAGTTAACTATCATACAAAATTGTTTTGAAAGTCTTATTTTGTCCAGTACCACATAAGCGTGTTCTTTCAATAAATTTCAAACTAAACTCATTTAGGTAAAACTAAAAACATGAACTTTAAAGCAAACATCAATGACTTTCCAAAAACATAAAAATCACGTTCATATAAATTTTATAAAATGTTATCTCATTTTTACAAAACCGTTCATGCAAATAACCAAATTCCAGAAAACTGATTTTCTCTTCAGTTAAGAAAATAAATAAAAAAGCATCTTAAAAAAAATTCAAGTGAAAATTTCCAGTCTAGTCTTTCAAAGTGTCTAGAATATTCATATCAAAATTCACTTCAAACTAAGTCCAATAGGCTGGATTTCAAAGAACAAAATGTATAAATATCTTGTTTTAACCGATTTTAGTATAAAATTTACCATAATACGAGTTATCACGAAGAGCTTGTGAAATTTTGACACAACATAAAGAACTCATGGACGTATACATAGGTACATCACATGCTCAATTTTACGCTTTTAACAGAAAGTTATGAATTTCATAATTCAGTACAAAAACAAAAGTGTAATTTGAAAAATGAAATAAAGTGATTAACTCAAGTTTTATATAAAAAAATGTTTTCATTTCACACAGGAATGTTAATTAAAAGTCACTAAATTTCATGTTCCTCTTAAAGTGACTCATTTTTTTATTAAGTAAATAAAAATCAATAAAATCATCATAAGAAATCAAATTAAAGAAGTTAATTTATATTTAACTTTTACAAGTTTACAAATAAATAAGAATTCCAAAGTTCATTCAACGAAATGAAGATCAAGGAGCATCATGGTGAATATCAAGATTGAAGATTTGTATAGATCATAGAATTTGTACATATTGTTGTAATAATAGTTTCTTCCTGAATAATTATTACATCACTCATTGATAAAAAATATGAAGATTTTTATGCATAATTTTCATAAATAATTCTAAAATTCATTTCGAATAAAATTAGCAACCAATATTACAAATATTGCATGTTGTGCCCAATATATCATAGTATATTAATTAAATGACTTAATCTCAATTAAGAGGAAAAATTGCAAATCTAACTAAGTTAAATTGTATAATGATGCATTTTACATTTTCAAAATTGTTCTCCATAATCTTCAAATGGATCAATTATATAATTCGAAAAAATTATAAAGGTACTTATGATCTCCTAATTGATTTTAGCCTGTTTCACGTGTCGCATTTTATATGGCCAAAATTCGATTAACCAAACATAATCTCCAAATTCCATCTCAAATTGATTATCTTGATAAAAATGACTTAATAATCTTCAATTAAGATTATTTCCCATCCATCCAAAAGCCATCAATTAGGAAACAAATCTCTTTTTCAAAAAGACCTCTTTTCAAAAATCCTAAGCTTAATCACTAATTAAGGTGATTATTTCAACTCACATTCAATCACCAATTAAGGTGATTACTTTATTCACATTTCATCACTAATTAGGATGATTATATTAAATCTTTATTAATCACTAATTATGATGATTATCTTAATCTTTTATCATATTTAATAACTAAGTAGGTGATTATTTTAAACCTTGGTTAATCACTAATTAGGGTGATTATCTTCACCTCTCATCATATTTAATCACTAATTAGGGTGATTATTTTAAACCTTTATTAATCACTTATTAAAGTGATTATCTTAAACTTTTTCATATTTAATCACTAATTAGGGTAATTATCTTTAATATTTTCTATTTAATCACTAATTAGGGTGATTATCTTAAACCATTATAATCACTAACAAGAGTGATTATCTTAACCCCATCTCTAATCACTTATTAAGGTGGTTATGGTAATCCTTCATTTTAATCACTAATTTGGGTGATTATTTGAATTTCATTTAAATCACTAATTAGAGTGATTACCTCATGTCTAATAGATTTGTTTAATTCTAAAGGTGAGTTAAGCATCATCTATTTTCCTTTGTTACCTTTTCCGACCTAATGGAATTGGTCATTTAGGGTGAGACATAGATTGGACTATGATGGTTTTGATCCATCAGTGGATTGGAATCCCGCAATGATTGATACACAATACAACCTCGGTGCTCAAACCTACCATGTACAAATGCTATATTGCTCCTAAATAAAAATGTTTGATTTGTATATGTGCAAATTATGTGATTTTCTTTCTTTTTAATAGCTATGACTGCTTTTAAATGAAAAATAACGCGTTTAGTAAGAGCCCGTTCTTTAGAACGGAAGAGGAGACAAGTTTCAGATGTTCACACCTCTTAACCAAAACTCTGAACCCTATCTCATGGTATGAAAGACCAATTTTTCCTTATCCATATAAAGTCATCATCGTTTTAAATGATATTTCTTAAAATTGATATTTAAATAATTTGTTAAATAAATATGTCCCTATTCATATATTAATAGGATGGCAACTTCAAAGTTTCTAAAACTCATAGTCCAATGAGAAACTTCTGTGGGATTCAGACCGTTAATTAAGAAAGCCAAAAATCGAATACCATAGCTACAATTTAGAACATATGGCATAAAAGGAACTGTGCTTACTGCAACATGCATATACATATTATAGAGAAAGTGGTTAACTGGGACAAATATGTTTGGAATAAAATTTCTGTTCCAAAACTCAGATTTTTTGTTTGGCTATGAATGACTAATAGACTTCAGACTACAGCACGTCTCTTTAAGTTTGGGATAGAGCATTTGTTCTTTGGTTGTTATTTTTGTAAGTGCATCTTGAAAGAAATGACGAAGTGGTTAGGGTGGAGACAGAACCTGTTTTTTTTTTTTTTTTTTTTTTTGCTAAAGTTAAGAATATATAAATCACCAAGAAACAATTACAACGTATACTCCTTCCAAGTATGAACAGCCCAACTAGGTTAGCCCCCTCAAAACCTGGAAGAGTTCACAAACAAATTTAGCTATACATTCATCAACGTTTGATCTATCCAACTTTGATCTCTAGCACTAATTTTCTGAGGAAGCACTAGTCTAATTCTTTGCTGTACTAGCTGCTTCAGTTTCTTGAATAAGATTTCTGGTTTCCATACAACATGATTCCAGATGGCTTCATTTCTAGCCCACCACAGCTGGTATACTAGCCCACTATAAACAGCAGCCAGAACTCTCTTTTGCAGCCCTGATCTCTTGCTCTTCATAATATAATGCAGCTGTCGTGCAAAGATGTTATGATGATTTTTCATTCCAAGCCAGCCCCTAATCAGACTAAGACATTGAGCTGAGTATGGACTTTGGAAGAAGAGGTGATTATGGGTTTCATTACCATGCTCACACAACTGACAGTAGCTTGAATCCTGAACTCCAATCTTCACCAGAATGTCTAAAGTTCTTAGCCTTTGTTTCATCACCAGCCAACCTATCATCCTGTGCTTTGGGATAACTAATCTATTCCATATTAGTTTATCCCAGTGTACAGCAGGGTGTTCCCCAATCAGCTTTTTGTAGACTTTCTGCACACAAAACTTAGTCATACTCTTCCATTCAGTCTCACTATATAACAGTTTCACTTTGCTTTTAACTTTACAAATTTGTTTCCAATACCAGCAGCTATCAATTGGAGGATCATAATCCCACCAGCTATTTTCTTTTACATATACCTCATGCACCCATTTCACCCACAGGTTATCCTGTTTTGTAGAAATAGCCCAAACATATTTGGCTAGTGTAGCCACATTCCAAAGTTGGATTTTTCTAAAACCCACACCCCTTGCTTGCTTAGGTAAACATACATGCTCCCAAGCTACATTACCTGATTTATTACTGCTCCATTCTCCAGTCCAAAGGAAGGCTCTACAAATTTTCTCAATTTCTTTTAAAACAGCTTTGGGAATGATAAACATTTGAGCCCAATATTGATGGATGCTGAGTAGAACTGAGTTCACTAGAGTTACTCTAGCCATGTATGATAGATTCCTACTACTCCAAACTTTTATCCTTGCACACATCTTCTCAATAATCCCATTACATTCAGCCACCCTGATTTTTCTTGCACACATAGGCACACCAAGGTACTTGAATGGAAGCTTGCTGTAAGTGAACTTTGTAACAACTTTGATTCTCTGAATACACTCCTGATTAACCCCTGCTGTATAAAAGTCTGACTTTTGTTCACTAATTTGTAAACCAGAAGTAGCAGAGAACAGTTTGAAGGCCTTTAGCATAGTATAAACAGAGGGGAAATTCCCTTCACATCATAATATTATATCATCAACAAACACCATATGATTCAATTTACTCTTTTTACATCTTGGATGATAATTGAAATGTGGATGACTCTCCAAAGTCCTCATAAGCCTTGACAAATATTCCATACAGATGACAAATAATAGAGGTGATATAGGGTCTCCCTGCCTTAATCCCCTTTTTGAGCTAAAATAACCATGCATAGAGCCATTTATCATTAAAGTAAACTTTGGAGTTTTCACACATAGCATAATAAGACTCACAAACTTATCAGGGAAGTTGAGAGCCTTTAGCATTTCTTCCAGAAACTCCCATTCAATTGTATCATAAGCTCTTTTTAGGTCTAGCTTCATGATACAACTTGGCTTGCTATTTTTCCTCCCATAATGTCTCACCAAATCCTGACAGACCATTATGTTGTGTGCTATAAATCTTTCTTTTACAAAAACTCCTTGATTCTCAGCTATTATCTCAGGCAAAATCAAGCTCAATCTATTACATATCATTTTAGTTATGCATTTATATAGAGTGTTACAGCATGCTATTGGCCTAAACTCACTTACAGAACTTGGGCATCTAACTTTAGGAACTAGAGTTAGAATTGTAGCATTCAGTTCAGAAAGGAGCTTACCAGAGTGTAGCATGTCTAACACTGCTTGAATGATCTCCTCACCTATTACATCCCATACATTTCTGAAAAAATGAGTTCCATATCCATTTGGACCAGGACTCTTATCACCTGGGATAGAAAACAATGCTTCTTTCACCTCCTGAACAGTATAAGGCTTAGATAGCAGCTGGATGTGTTCTCTCTGCAGTACTGGCCCTTTTGCAATCACCTGAGCATAAACTTGTTTTCTATTAGGCATAGCAGAACCTAATAGTTGCTCATAATAAGCTAGAAAAGCTTTATTTACATCCTGAGGGTTATCATGCCACTGCCCTTCACTATCATTAATTGCATAGACAGTGTTCTTCAATCTTCTATTCTTGATGGATTGAAGAAATATTGCTGTATTTTCATCTCCATCTTTACACCATTGCATCTTGGCCTTCTAAGTAAGAAACTCTTGGTAGCTCTTGTGAATCTGCCTATAATCAGCAGCTGCCTGATCCTCTTCTCTTCTAGCTTCTGCACATCTAGGGTTCTGTTGCAGATTCTCTTGACATTTGATCAGTTTCTGAATATCTCTACATTGTATATCAGAATATCCTTCTCTATTCAATTTCTTCAAAGCTATCTTTGTATTTTTCAACTTTTGCACCACTTGAAACATCAATGTACCTTGCACCATAATGTTCCAACTACTTCTGACAATCTCAAGAAAATTTGGAGCATTACTCCACATTTTATAGTACTTAAAAGGGTGTTTACCAATCTCTAGATTTGGGTAAACTGTTATGACCACAGGGCTGTGATCAAACTGCCCCTCAGGAAGAAAATGGGTAACTGCAGTTGGATAATGATCTAACCACTTCTGGTTCACCATAGCCCTATCAAGCTTACACAAAACCTTATTCTCTACCAATTGCTTGTTGTTCCATGTAAAATTATTGCCAGTACTAACCATATCCTGCAAAGCACAAGTTTGCACACAACATTGCAATCTCATAGTCTTTTGTTGTCTAACAGGAGAGCCTATTCTTTCATCTGGAAGCAGCACACAGTTGAAATCCCCTACTACCACCCATGGCATACTACTATGATTTGCTATACTCTCTAAATCCGTCCACACTTCATCTCTTTCATTTGCATCATTTGATGCATAAACAATAGAACAGCAGAATTGAGGTAAACCACTAACAGGCTTGACAACACAGTTCATTAATTGACTAGTACTTTTCCCTATAGTGACATGGAAACTCTGGGGATTCCAAGCCAGCACAATTCTTCCCCCTTTGTGATAAGCAGAATTAAAGGTGAAACACCACCCTTTAAACAAACTAAGGTAAATCTCCCCCATTTTAGGAGCCTTTACTTTAGTTTCAAGGAGCCCAACTAGACCAACTCTTTGGTTATTCAAAACCAACTTCACTTCCTTTTGTTTTTGTTGGCTGTTGAGACCCCTTACATTCCAGATAAGAAGTTTATCCATGGGCTTCAGGAGGTTTGCCGCCTCCTGAACCTTCCCCTACAGCCTCACATGCTATCATTCCTACCATCATAGCTTCTTCAACCACTTCCTCCTTCTGCTCACTAGGCCTTTCACCCTCTTTTCCTCCTTCTATCTGCTCTAATACTGCAAAAGTATTATGAACTGGTGTCACAGTAGTACTAGTCAGGCTTCGTCTGATTGGATTTCTGACAGGTTGCATATCTTGATGTTCTGTTCTCTGCTGTACCCCCTGCCCCTGATCCTTCTGTCTCCACTCCTTCCTCACCTTAGGTTTTACACATGTTGAAGTATCATGCCCTATCTTCTTACAAATATTACATAATAATGGCTTCCATTCATAATACACAGCCACCTCTATCAGTTTATTATGTTCATTAAGGAATTGCAGCTTCTCAAGAAACTCCTGCCCTATGCATACCTTTTGCTCACTAAGCCTTTCACCCTCTTTTCCCTTTTGCTTGTTGCCTGGTCCGTTTTTATCATTCGTCTTATTGGTCTGACAATCTTTTCCAAACAGGACTCCCCCCAATACTTGAAATCTAGTTGTAATTGGATCCATATAGGCATAACTTGGATATCCTCTTTGCTTATGTCAATGTCAGCTGACCATGGTTTCACAACAACAGGTTTGCTATCAAAAAATAGATTGTTCCCAGTAAGAACCTTGTCACGTTGCTCCATTGTAGTGAAACGAACAACAAAAATACCCTTCTTAACCATCGCAATTTTATCAATACCATTATTCCTCCAGATTCTCCTAAAATAACCCTCCATTACATGAATAGGTGGGTTAGCTCCAATGACATAACAGTAAATAGCTGAGTTCCAAAAGTCTATCTCCGTTTGAACATCCTCCATTTCTATTTTCACTATACTCCGATTCTCAGTTTCAGGTGAAAATAAGATTGGGACAGGTTCAATGTTACCTTCAATTCGTCGACTCTACTCTTGAATAATCTTCTCTCCAGATTTCTGGATTGTCCCCAGCCAATCCGAGAAATTTTCTCTCAACATCTTCTGCTGTTGCAACGCCCTCAATGAAGAACGAGGAGAAAGAATTTCAGGTTGCAGCTCCTTTGGTTCTTCATCTTCTTCTTCATCCTCAAATACCATTTCCTCAATACCTATAACTTCATCTACCAAGCGAACCTTCTTTGCCTGAGATTCAGTAGGCCCCTTCCCCGGCACTGAGTTTGAGTTTGCCTTATTTGCCTTCTGTCGAGCTCTAGACTTCCTTGCCATGGCTGCTGCGTAGGCTCTACGCAGAGAGAAGTTTTAGAGAGAGAAGCGCGCAGGAGACAAATCCTTACGAGACAGAACCTGTTGACAGTGCAAGATTTGATCCAAGAGATTGGAAGATGTATGGCTACCAAGTTCCAGAAAAATGTAATGGGTACTTCTATGGATGCAATGATATACCACATCTGGTGGTCTCCCAATGATGCGTACTGGAATCACAGAGTCTGTAACGTACATAGCCTTGTTTACAGAACTGAAAAGCAAGTTAGAGATAGAACTTATGGGCAGGGGCGGCTTTTAGCATGTTTAACATGTTCCATGGAACAGGGCCCCTTAATTGTGAGGGCCCCAAAATAGAGAAAGTTCAAGTAGTAAAAAGAAAAAGTTTATCTACTTATTTGGACTACTTTTTTTTTTTCATAATATGATTATGTGAAGTATGGATGAGCTATTACATTATTGAATTTTTCAAATACGAGATCGCACAGGGCCTCTATATAGTTCGAGACGGGCCTGCTTATGGGGTGTTACATAAGAAAATTAGGTAAAGATAGACAATGGTTGAGGGGTTTAACTAGTCAGATTTAATTTGTTGTGTTCTGGTCTCCTTGAGGGGGCGTCCAACCTAGTTGGTTTGTGCCCTTTTAGACTTGGGGTTTTGGTTGTATTTGGTTTTTGGTTGTGATTAATATACCTCTACTCAGTTAGCAAAAAAAAAAAAAAAGTGGTAAATGAAATGAAGGACAATGTAAAGAAGAGAATTGAGAATAGATTACCTCAAAGAATGAAGGAGGTTTATGGAAACTGATGGTTGAACCTGCTGTAATGGTTGTCTGTATAATGTTTTATTTTGTAGTGTTGCTGCTGATGTATAGATTGCAGTCCTATGATGAGACTTAGGATGCTTTGTTGAGCCATCAATATATTTCTCTTACTTAACAAAATAATGCTCGCAACAATAATGTATGTTGAACATTTTTTTTATCATGTGGTATATTGCTGCGTGTAGCTAAAATCATAAAAAATCAACCATCCGGCCCACTGATATTTATGTGGCTTCATGCTAATTGTTGCTCTTCAAATTTCCTCCAATGTCAACAATCTAATAAGATATCCTAAGTGTTCTTGTTTATTTTTGGAAGCTTCATGTATCGTTGTTCCTAAAATGGTATTAAATCACAAGGGTCGGTTGGATTAAAGAGGTTTAAGAAAAGGGAAATAAATTTTTGCCCTATTTTGTCCTCCTGAGTAATCCAGTTTTCTTATATGTCTTGTAGTGTTGTGATTTTATTCTTTTCATTTCTGCCTTTTATTTATTTGTCTGTAAGCAAAACTCTTTCATTAGTCTTCCCTCGTGTCCCGTTTTGATATATTCTGTTGCCTTTCAGAAATTGAATTTCACTGTAAGATGTTCCTTTATTTCTTGTATTACCTTGTGCTCAAGTTGTAGGGCTTTAGATGATCCCAATAATACCCTGTTCACGGTACGATACTCCGATAGGCGATTTAGGTACTCTGATAGGCGATCTAGAACACCAAATAGTTAGATACTGAGAGCCACAAGAGTCTTAGTCCTTGGGAGTTACCAGTTTTAATTGGATAAAACCTTGCTAACGTACTTTGTTGTAATCTAATTAATTAAACTACAACGTTGTAATAAATTCAGGCGAGAAGTATTAAATAGAACAAAAGACACGATAATTAATCTAAATTAGAGCTGAACATTCCCATTCAAATCACAAACTTCTAGAATAGCTTTTTATAACACACGTGAGGATAATCGAGGCTGGACAATTAAAGGAAACCACAAAGATGATTACCTCCATGAGTTCCGGCTAAATCCGAAGATGAACAAGCTTGTCACTTAATACATGCTCTAGATCAAAGAACTAAACTATAACCCCATAAGGGGTTTGGCTAGGCTGGGCTAAGGCTACGCCAGAAAGAAAGTAGATTACACGTTTTTGTGTGTTGTGTTTGTTGTCTTTGACTTGATCCTTTCACTTGTATTTATACTCCATCATTATACGTAACATCCATACATCTTTGGAAGGAAATGATTTGAATCATCTATGATTCAAATCATAATTGCCTTTTCTGGAGCTGGAATGATCACGTCTCACTAACCACACGGCTAGCCCCATGATCTGATTATTTATTACCCACGTCTTCGTAGTTGTTTGACCTCCATCTCCTGGACATTCCACTTGATTCTTGACTTCTGTTGACTTTCTTTTATGAGCTTTTGGTCATTGACTTTCGCTGACTTTCTCTCATGAGCCTCCTAATATGATTGGGTTTCTACCTTAACATTAATATTAAACCCTTTGGGGTCTAATACTATGTACCATAATAAATGCTTAGCCGTCATCTAAAAAATGTAGTAACAAATTCTACCCCCCCCCCCCCCGATTTGTGAGTTGATGTGCTCAGAACCCACAAATTATTAGCAAAGAGTTGTGCTTAATGGTTATAGCCAATATTATTTAATAATATTATGAAGGTGGCTTTTTTTATTTTTCTAAGGTGATCAACATACCCGTCTCTAGGATGGCTAAATTTAGTTGAGAAGAACAATCTTTCCTGTATTCCTTCCCCTTCTCTTCTAGCCATTGTGAAATCCATTAAAAAGGTTTGATTGGGATGTAATCCTATAGGATAGTCTTGTAATATCCAATAAGGATCTACATCATGAATCATGAGATTATGCCATATTTGACACGCACATGTGTATTATACGAAATCTCTTGGAAATGATCCATTCACCATTCTAAATACTTTTATGCTTGTTGTATTTCCTTTGACAAAAAGCCTTTTTAGATATCTCCAAGGCATATCAGGTTGCCAAATTTCTTCCATTATGATCTTCCCTATGATTTTCATACCAATAAGGAATTGACTTGATCATTTTTATCAAGTTATGGAAATATCCACTCTCTCATTAAATCTAAATTTGACCCTATTCAGAAGGCTTTAAATCCCTCTATATGTTTCGGATCCTGTTGTATAATAGGATTATTAACAAAACATTTATTAATAGAAAAAGTCCACTTAATGATTTTTCCTTCATAAATTCATCCTTATCTCCAGATTTGATATCCAATGTCTTATGATGATTTGGGCACTTTAATGGATATGGTGCATATTCTGGAGCAGTTTGGCGATACATGGATAGCCGAGTATAGTCCATCCTTAAATTTCAAATCAATATATATATATATATATATATATATATATATATATATATATATATATATATATATATATATATATATATATATATATATATAAGGATCTGAGTTTTTTTCATCCACTCATTTTCTTAACTGCTTAGTTATGAGGACAGTTTATAGAGAAACATAAGTATTGATAGACACGTAATAATTTATTTCATTTTGATGAAATAAAATATAATTGTTTAATAACAATCCAAAAAATTAACAACACATTCAAGAAAATTGCTTTTAGAAGTAATTTCGTAAACATTAAAATTGAAATTCATCTATTTGTAGACAAATTACATTTTTAATTAAATGCATTAATAGATAGCATCTGGAGATGCTCCCTACAAACATTTCCTACCATAGCGTGATAATCTTCATCTTCTATTTCTCGCGCTGCGATCTCATGACCGCAAAATAGTGGCCATCTTCAGGAGAGTAATTGAACCTGACCTTGAAGATCATCCTATGATAATTGAGGTCTTAGGCATATTTCCTGTTGATTAGGGCCAAATACATCCATGGGAAGAAATACTATGGGGTCCATGGCTCCCAAAGTCGACATAAACATTTGAAGTGTATTGTTATTCCCTCAATTTCTTCTTGCTTTCTTCTACCTCACCACTTTAACAGAAGTTTGGGTACACATAAGAACTAGGCATTTTGCATATACCAAATTATTCAAAGTCTGTGGACTTGGAAAATTAAAGGTATTTGTTACCTTTTTTCCCCACTTCTTACAGACTGTTAGGTAGTTGATCTTGTGATCTCTCTGCCAATTTTGGCCATATGTAGGTCGTTAGTAAATCCATGCTGCCACCAAGCTTAGTGGCGCTTGATTTTGCCAACGCTAGATCTTCTGGCTCCACTATGGGATTAGCGCCAAAGATCCTTGCCATCTTCCCTTTGCATTGTTGTGTCTTGGTCACTATGAAGGCTTCCTTGTCTTTATTAATGATATTAAGAGCATGACGATGATTGAAGCAATCATCATCAAATTCAGCCGCTAGATTTTCATAGGCATCAAAATCCATCTTGTTAAACTAACTTATTTAAATAATCTGTGTATTTTCTTAACGGTCATTTTCATAATAACTTCTAGGGTCAGTAAATAATTGAGTATTTGGACCCTTTTTCGAGAAGTTTAGAGGACCTTTTTACCAATTTGTTGGCAAGCCTCATGACGATATCGTGTTTAGACCTTAGGGTCTAGATTTTTACTTTCTTAGTTCATCATTCAATTTTATTAAACATTTGAGTTTATAATTGAACTTTTGAATTTATACGGGTAATTTGATACGCTGATTGAAGTAAAAATCCGAATAGATTTATTTTATGAAAATAAAATTCAATAAACACAATATCTCTAACAAATTTTTTTTATTAATTATCAAATGTTACTACATAGTCTCCTGAAGTGATATACTACATATGATAGAACATGACAATTGATAAACTATGAAAAGCATCTCATCCTAACATTTAATTCATCCTAAGATGAGCAAAGTTGATGATGATTTGTGATTCCTCGTGTTCATCCACATCAGGATCATCATCATC